>NC_139243.1:80760071-81003426 GCF_977018435.1 Lepisma saccharinum
AACAAACATTTCTGACGTTTGTGCCGTGTACGGGGAGAATGCCAACGGGGAAAGCACGGCAAGAAAATGGCATTTTAAAGAGGGCAATTTTGACGTCAGCGATTCTCCGCGTTCAGGAAGACCATCGGGCTTTAATGAAGACGGTTTGAACGCTTTAATCCACGATGATCGACGTCAGTCGACCAGAGAATTAGCAAATGTGATGAACTGTGACCATTCAACCATCGTCCGACATTTGCCTTCCATGGGTAAGGTTCAGGATATCGCACACGTCTTAAGTTAAAACACCACAAATCAGCGAGTACGTCAGGAAGTGATGCTGCAACACGATAATGCACGCCCTCATTCCACTAACATGACAAAAAGCTGTTATCCAGGATCTTGGTTGGGAGGTTAATCCACATCCTCCATACTTCCCCGATCTTGTGCCCTAGACCTTTTCAGCTCTCGATCTACCAGTCTTCAAGGACACTCTTTCCGTAACGAAAATGCTCTTCAAACTTGGCTTGGCGACGTCTTTAACCGCAAATCAGCAGATTTCCTCAGGTGTGGAATCGAAAAACTGCCCCAGCGTTGGTAGACAGCAATGGACAATGAAGGTACTGATTAACTTCTGTCTTTTGTTCATATCAAATGGGTTCCAAATAAAAAACCTTTTTTCCAAGGTGAAGAAATGCTACGAACATATGCATCAACCCAATACTTAGTTGTAATTACTTGATCTATTGTGAAATTATTAGTGTTAATGAACAGTCTTTTGGGCTGAGTTGTTAAAGGTTCAGCAACCCATAAATTATAATGGGTTCTATTGGGTTCCGCTGCAGGACCGGAACCTTTTTTTCTCGCACAATTTAAATTCGGTCCAAGTTGCGTATTGTTACATTGAAAAAAGGTTCCTGGACCGCATTTAAATTGATGCAAAAAGGTTCCTGGACCGAATTTAAATTCTTCCGGAAAAGTTCCTGGACCGGATTCGATTCATTGTGGAAAAAAGGTTCCTGGACCGAATTTAAATTCATCCGGAAAAAGGTTTCTGCTTGTATCAAACTTGATTCAAGCCTGCATACGTACAAACCTATATTTTATGTTTAATAACAAAGTAAATTTTAATGGCTAGTACGTTCCTAACTCCATACATTTAAAAAAGGAAACGAAGAGATTTCATTGCAAGAGATTTTTCTTTCCATAACATATAATACAACGTTATTACAGAGTAAAATGATATTTCCCTGTGTTGAAAGTTACGAATTCCTGTTATACAATTTCGAAAAGTGGTGTCGACATCTATTGACCGATTTCGAAATCTCTCCACAAGGCACTCACCTGAATATCTGTTGGAGTCCCTGAAGGCATAGGGCTGGCTTCCTGCGAGCATGTGATGTGTGGTCCGCATCATCGCTTCATGTGCATCCAGGAAATGCTTCCAGGAAACCATTTCGCATGAAGAGATCCTGGGGAATGGGTTTTTATGAAGACCAAAATCAGAAAAGAAAACTGAAGAAAACTTACTCATCATGAAATAATAATTATTTAAACAGCATTTGATATTACTCTTAAATGAAGAGAAATATATGAATTTATGTTGTAATTGTGCTTATGTGGGTTACTTGACTAAGAAAGCTTATATTTATGCGTGTCTGAATGAAATTCAGTCAAAAACACTTTCGAAGTAACATTACCAATAAGAAAGTTGCCGGACCCTGTGGCCGAGTGGGTAGCACATCGCGCTGCGACGCCAAGGGTCCCGGGTTCGAATCCCGCTCGGGCTTGGTTGTTTCTGAATGTCCATTCATCAATTTCATCCTTTCATCACTCATCCCCATCTTCGCAAATTAGCCAAGAGGCACAAAACGCGAAGTAAAATAAACTAAATCAAATAAAATATCAAATCAATAAGAAAGCTCGAAAAATTATTACCTTCAATTGGCCTTGAACTGTGGAGGGAGTGATAATGTCTTGGATGAATTGCTGTCCAGTTGACAAATTATTTGATATTTTTTTTTTTGTGTGTGCGTAGTCGTTCTGACGAAGCCTTAGCTTTAACGTAACCAAATTTGCCACATTTATTTCTTGTTTGACAAGGAAAAATTCAATTGTGTTTTGCAAATCAAAACTAAAAAATGTGGTTTTGCTGCTTTAGACAACTCATGGCACAGCATCGATTTATCAAACTTCCGAATAACCTGCGATAACCATGAAAATAAAAGAGGATGACAACAATGTATTGCAGTTATTGTTCCAAAGCAAAATGTAGGAGAATACCAAACACATTGCTGTTTTAAATGTAAGTGTTGCCCACGGGACGAGACGGGACAGGCTTTTAAAAATTCGAGACGAGACGAGATTGACCATGTGTCATAAGACAAACGAATATTTTCGAGACGAGACAGCATTTCCACACGACTCCACGAGTCTCGTCTCGTGGGCAACACTAAATGTAACTATGAACGTTAAATCGTGTCAAAACTTTCTTGCTTGTTACTAATACTATCAAAAACAAAATATGTTAGTAGCCATTTTTAATTGCCAATAAAACTCTTCCTATAAAGCAAAAGAGTAAGGTCGTGAAAATGATTACTCCTTACCTCTAGCGTTACTGATTTTCCATATTATACTTCTTTTCCGGAATGTCTGGAATAGCGACGCGCAGAGGCGAAAGCTTGTGGGCGGGGCCAGACTATGTGGCGCACCTGCAACATGCGCCTAGTTCGCGTTCGCGCACTCTTACTCCAGACATTCCGGAAAAGGAGTATAGCTCTATAGGGTTAAGAGATAACATTATGAAGTAAAGGAAGAAAGGCACAGGAAAAATAGACAGAAAGAGAGAGAGAGAGAGAGAGAGAGAGAGAGAGAGAGAGAGAGAGAGAGAGAGAGAGATATGAAAAGAAGAATAAAAAGAAGCAATGAAAAATGAGAGAATTCAAGAGAGGGAATTGTGAAGAAAGTAGAAAAAGGAAGAGATGTAAATGAAAGTGAGAGATTGAGAGAGTTGTTGGAGAGGTTACAAAGATGTGAGAATGAGATAATTAAGGAGATAAAATGGTAAAGTCGAGAAAAAGAGAAAAATGAAGGAGAGAGAAAGAGAGAGGGCCCGTAGCCAAGACTTTATTTCGGGGGGGGGGGCTCATCCCTTATCAGCAGAGGCGTTGCCAGAAATATTTGTAGAGGGTAGCAGGCCATTGATAAAACTTGATTAGTAGAAATAATAATGACATCATTAATTATTACCACGGTTATAATTATCAGATTACAATAATGACTATAATAAGTTATTAAAAATAAACCAATTTTAATGACAACAATAATTATCATGGTTACAATTGTCATTTTACAATAATAAGTATAACACCATTAAGCATTGTTTCCATGATATGAAAAACTCAATATGCTGACCAAGGCAGAAATTTATTTTATTATAAAACATAAACTAAACGTAACGTTTCAACCTTCTAGCAAGGTCTTCTTCAGACTCTGCACCAAGTACAAATGTAACAAGGTACAAAAACAGGACGATATATATACACAAACATTACTCCCCTCCAGACTATTAGAAAGTTGTTCTGGAACATTCTAGCAGGTGGCTTTCCCTTGTCAACTTTACTTTCACCTAAAAGGCTAAAAATATATACTTCAATCTAGAATGTGGTTGGACTCTTTATCTCACGCTCTTTTTCCTTCATTCTTCATCCTTCTTCTCTCCTCTTTCTCTCTTGCCCGTTCCACTCTTTCTAACACCTTCTTCCATTCTTTGTTTAACTTCAGTCCCCCATTCCAGTTCATTGTGTCTTCTTCACCTTTCTTCTCCATTTCCTTGGCCTCCTTCCATTTTCTCACTACTATTCTCTTCTCCCTTCCTATCTTACTTTACGTTTAGTTTATGTTTTATAATAAAATAAATTACTGCCTTGGTCAGCATATTGAATAATAACTATTATAAGTTATTAAAAATAAACCAATTATAATCCAAATTTATTGTTGTTATTATTATTATTATAATTATATAAATGGAGGGGGACTTTGTACTCGATCCACCGTATGAGTGACATTATTTTTGTTATATTTTGTACAGTTAGTGGACTGAAATTCATAGTTGTTATTAACTTTTACACATTCCTTTCAAAAAAGGACTTTTAAAGTTAGGGGCAAATTTTACTCATAATGTTTATATTGTGACCTCTCACAAAAAAAACTATAAATTTTGGAAACTGTGGATCCATTTATTCTTTGGATTAAATTGTAGAATATAAAAATAGAAACTGGTTGCTCTATTATACTCTAACCTTTTTCAATCTCATGTTTAATCTTGCTAAGGAAGTAAAATTAATTCCCACTATTCACTATTTAAATTAGATATTTGTAGCATTTCGGGGGGGGGGGGCCTTCAGCCCACTTAGCCCTACCCCTGGATACGTGCCTGGAGGGAGATTGTATCAAAGGTAAACACGAGGGAAAGAAATATCAGAGAATTAGAAAGAGAAAATTGTAAGGTAGAGACAGAGAGAAAGAGAGAGAGAGAAAGTTAGTGAGAAAGAGAGAGAAAGAGTGAGAAAGATAGAGAGAGGAAGAGAGAGAGAAAGAGAGAGGAAGAGAGAGAAGAAGAGAGTGAGAAAGAGAGAGAGAGATAAAGATAGAGAAAGAAAGAGAGAGAGAGGAAGAGAGAGAGAAAGAGAGAGAGAAAGAGAGTGAGAAAGAGAGAGAGAAAGAGGAAGAGATAAAGAGAGAGAGGAAGAGAGAGAAGGAGAAAGAGAGAGAGCGAAAGGGAGAGAGAAAGAGAGAGGAAGAGAGAGAGAAAGAGAGTGAGAAAGAGAGAGAGATAAAGATAGAGAGAGGAAGAGAGAGAGAGGAAGAGAGAGAGAAAGAGAGAGAGAGGAAGTTAGTGAGAAAGAGAGAGAGAAAGAGGAAGAGATAAAGAGAGAGAGGAAGAGAGAGAAGGAGAAAGAGAGAGAGCGAAAGGGAGAGAGAAAGAGAGAGGAAGAGAGAGAGAAAGAGAGTGAGAAAGAGAGAGAGATAAAGATAGAGAGAGGAAGAGAGAGAGAGGAAGAGAGAGAGAAAGAGAGAGAGAGGAAGTTAGTGAGAAAGAGAGAGAAAGAAAGAGAGAGAGAGGAAGACAGAGAGAGGGAGAGAGAGAGAAAGAGTGAGAGGGAGAGAGAGAACGAGAAAGATAGAGGGAGAGAAAGAAAGAGAGAGGAATAGGGAGAGAAAGAGAGAGAGAGGAAGAGAGAGAAAGAAAGAGGGAGAGAAAGAAAGAGAGAGAGAGAAAAAGAGAGAGATATATAAATACAGAAAAAGGGGAACACAGAGAGAGTGGCACGTAGAAACGGAAAAAGGAAGAATGAGAGTATAGTAAATGGAAGAGAGGGTGTAAAGACAGCAACGTAGAAAGAAGAAGTAAGAAATAAACCTGGATAGAAAGGTGGAAAGAAACAAAAAAATGGGAATAGAGTAAAAAGAAAAACGGAACCTTACTATCCATTATCATCGAAGCATAGTCTACCCAGAAACTTTTCGTTCACCTTTTGAGGCCACCTGAACGTAATTCTCTGCCGATACTACTGAATAGTCATTTTATTACTAAACTAAGAGCCCTATTGTTTTAATCCTAGCTTACCCGAGGTTAGATGGAGGGGGCTATCAGGCCCACTACCTCTAGTTTTTAGATTTTTCAACACTTGTGTTCCCAGTATTACTTCTGTTCATAAACACATAAATGTAATGAAAGTAGGGGTCAAAATGCACTGGGTGGGCCTGTCAGGCGTCATTTGCGTGTTATTCGAGACACTCATGCCAGTGACAGTGTATAATTGGTTGGTAGTGATGGTAATTTATGTAATTATTATAATTAATTCATAACTGCACCTATATAAACAAAAAAGCATTATTGAAAATAATGATTTTTGTGTGTTGTAATAAAATAATGTGTGTGACACACACATAAAATAATTGGTTATTATTTTTTATTAATGATGGTATTTTTTGTAATTAGTATAATTAATTAATAACTGCATATATAATCAACAAAGAAAGCAGTGATTCAATAACAAACTGGTGTCTTGAATATTAGTGATAGAAAAAAGTGTGGGCCTGTGAGGTTCCCCCTCAGGTAATAAGTTTCTCGTACGGCAAGGTTGAAATTTTTGCATTCTTTAGTTTTTCACTTTTATACAGGGTGTAAAGGGTGACATTTGAAGGCACCCAACCCTCCTTTAACCGGAAACGGCATGCTTCAGGATCTGGCGCCTAGACCTACAGCGAGTATAACCCTCTGTGGGAAATATGTGTTGTGTTTAGTGTTGAATGCAACCACATTCCTCCGGAAGAATGTCAAAATTCACAGGATTGATTGATTTGCTTTATTTTACTTCGCTTTTTGTGCCACGCTTGGCTAATTTGCGAAGATGAGATGAGTGATGATATGATCAAATTGATGAATAGACACTCACAAACATCCATGCCCAAGTCAGGATTCGAACCCGGGACCCCTGGCGTCGTAGCGCGATGCGCTAACTACTCCGCCTCAGGGGACGGCTCAAACTTAACAGGAGAAATGGCATCAAATTATGATACTAATATTTTAAAATTTCCCCTTACTTCTGGTGTGTTTTTGAGGCTTCCCCGATGGCGCAGTGGTAGCATCGTCGTCTTGTAATCAACGGGTCCCGGGTTCGACACCCGATGGAGAAACATAGTTGTTCTGATCCCACTTTAAACTGTAGGTCCAGTCCCTTACTGTGCATAAAGTGGACTTAAAACATCATATCAATCAATGAAAAAAATATTATTTTGACGTTATTAATTTTTATATTATAATAATAATTTATTAAATTACTTTGACTTTTAATTACGAAGAGAACTGAATCAGTGTTTATTATTACGAAAAAGCCAAAAAGTACGTTCTACGTTAAAGTGAGGAAAACGAAAGTCAACAAGGTTACCAAATTCTTTAGTACGAATGTTCTGCCAGGTTATTGCAATTTTCTGGGGCGACTTTTTAATTTTCGGTGGAGATCAGCTCCCCTCCCGGGCCACCCCCTGAATTCATCACTGGTTGTGTCTTATCCATCTGTGCGCCGAGTGCCACTACAAAATCTCAGATGTCACAAATGGCGCAGTGATTTTAGTACTAGATAATGTCATAACTTGTTTTTAATAAGGTATCAGCTCTTATCTATGCGATACTGCTTCTAGTTTCTGGCTGTATTTGATCTTGATATGGAATTTATCTCCACAAATTTGTTCTTTTCATTCACTCTTCGTTTTTTTAAAAAGCAACTGTGTTTTTGCTTGGGAGCTTACGTCCCCATATTAAAATAACAATAGCCTCATTCTATTCTTTAAAAATAAACAAAAAATTATATATATATTGTTCGAATTATTTTAATACGTTTTTCATTGCATCCTACGTATTGCTTGCATAGCATTATTACGAATGTAGATAACGGTTTTTACAAACATAAAAACACAATGTTTGTTGTAAAGTTTCAGCAGAACAAAAATTGTGTTTATATACTTGTAAAAACGGTAAAGTACGAAAGAAATAATTATTTTAATAAGGTGGTCAATTAGAAAAATACTTCATACATAATTATCTTGAAATTGGGAGACATGTCCTGGAAGGGTTTAGTCAACCCCCATTTCTCATTTCAAATTCTTGAGGTATTCCCTGGGTACTCATCTAGGGTGTTACCAGTATATTTCAAAATATCACCATTCAACTTGCCCGACGGTTATTCTTGCGATGACACATAAAATTTGAACAATTTATTCTGTTTTGAAAATATTAGTCTGCAACGATGTTGGAGACTCATTGAAACCAATGACGTAACTTTGCGGGGGCAAAGGGGTGCTTGCTCCCCAAATTTCCAGGTTTATTCAATTTATATGTTAGGGGTATTTTTTAAACTTTCTGGAACATGAGGTTCGTGTTCTTCTCGCCCCCCCCCCCCCACAAGTTAAGTCTGAAGTTACTTTGTTGGTAATTTTGAAAGATGATATGTTGTGAACTAATTGAGAAAATATTGAACATTGCGCTGAATTTTTCCATTGCTGTGTTTAATAATAAGTATCAACGAACTATTATTATTATTATTATGACTCACTCACCTAATATCTTTGTTTTTGCAAAAGTTGATTACGGTGGGAGGGCAGGTGTTCTTCAGGTTTAAGTTTACCCAGAATGCATCAGGGAGCCTGGCTCCTGCGAGGGCGGAAACTGTCGCCTCAGCTGCTCCATACATCGCCTCTGGATTCTGAAATACACAAGCAGAATCAGTGCTATTTATTATGATAAATCATTGAGTAACATGAATCATTTTGAGGAGGTTGACTTTTAGAAACCAGTATAGTTGCACAGTAAGGAAACATATTTTCACATACAAATATGATAACTTTATGATCTAAACATCCATGTACACTTATAGAATAACTCCCAGTAACTCAACTGGAATTATAACGTTTCCAAATGCAAGTAAAATTTGTTGAATCTCTGTGAATCAGGTTTCTTACCTCGTTGTATGCCATCTGAGGTTTTCGTCTTAATTTTGGATCCAACATCACCATATCAGCCACCCCTGACCAATCAGATGCCACGAAGTCACCTGTAATCGATTATACAAAGGTTAGATTTGAGTAATTAATTTCGCATAACATTAGCGAGTTAACTTCTACTAGTATTACTCGTAACTCTCTTTACAAGATTTCTTGAAATGCCATTAAAAAAAGAACCAACGGGAAACTTTCTACCAGCAAAGGGCAAGTATGTGAACTTATTTCTACATGCACCTTCATAGATTTTGAGATCAGAATTTAAATATACGCATGCTAGACCCTCCCGCCCCATCTCCAAGAAGCCACGGGAACAAGAGCGTTGTATAATACGATACATCACTTAGGCCTAAGAGATTAAGGTCGAAGCTACTAGTGACACCAAGCGGATGATTTGAACAGATCAGTTGGAAAGCCGCCAGACAATGTAAACTCAGAAAAATGAGTGAATGATTTCATTAATATTGTTTTACACAACAGTACGAACCTTCAGCTAGGAAGTGTTAAGCGTTATTTGTATTTTCTCGCGTACTACCAAATTGTCAACCAATGATCGTTCAGGACCTGTAATTGACTTACATGTATACATCTGCCTTGCCGTAAGAATCGAATTACAAGGTGGCTCCATCTAGTTGTGAGAGAAACATTCATTTCAGTTCAGTGTTTCTCTAAATGGGCTCATACATTGGTTGAAAGCGTCTTAATTCTTTAATATTACTTCTTCTTCATTTCATATTACTTAGTTCCAGCAACTTTTAACTTTTACATTAGCTTCTTTCTGATCCTTTACACAAGTAACCTCATTAGACAGTAAAGAATTTGTTCTGGACTGTAAAGAAATCCCCATTAAAACGTGACTTCCCTCCTTGTGTAACTTTTTGTTATGATGTTACCTCCTTATCGCCTATTTGCTACAAATTCCGTGTTTAAGTCTTAATATGCCTTGATGATCTATGCTCAGTACCATATGCACTTTCTCTCTCTCTATTTCACACTCTTCCGAAATTTCTCTCATCGTATTCTTATTTTTACATTTTGTGTCTCGAAAATATCGTAACAAAATCATAATTTTATGATTCTTTTATTTCGCTTTTCTGCTACTTTTAGCTAATTGCGAAGATACAACACAACATGAGCCCCGCATAGAACTGTGAGTCCAGTCTCCAGAGCCTCCGTAATCAGTAAAATGCAGTCCAGGGAGTAATACGCGGTTGTCATTTGGTGTCTACTGAAAGGTTCAACTCTTGCATTCCGAATCCAGGGCTGTTAAAAGTACAGGAATTTTAAGTAAATTCAATTCCGGTCCAGAAGAGAAAATCAGCAAGCGTAAATGGGTTGTGGACCGTAAAGAACCTTTCTTATCTGTAAAGTATTTAAATTCGGTCCAGGAATCTTTTTTCCGGACGAATTTAAATACGGCCCAGGAATCTTTTTTCCGGATGGATTTAAATTCGGTCCAGGAATCTTTTTTCCGGATGAATTTAAATACGGTCCAGGAACATTTTTTTAATGAAACGATACGCCACTTGGACCGAATTTAAATTGTGTGAGGAAAAGGTTCCGGTCCTGCAGCGGAACCCAATATAACTCATTAGGTTCCTGGACCTTTAACAGCCCTTCCCGAATCTGTAAGAGTGTCGAGATTCATTGTATCGACTCAGCTCTATTTAAAACTAATTGCAACTAGCTAATTCCTCATGCTTCATTAATAGTATTATTATTTCGAAGGCAACAACAGCAACAATTTGCTTACCAAGAAGATGCACCGGAATGCTTCCGTTGATTCTCACAGATGTCTTATAGTGAGCATGGATTCTTCGGCTCACAAAGTTATGGAACTTCTGATACATTGGCCTAATCTCTTCCCACAGTTTCAGGATCTCCTTGTATTCTCCAGAGTACTCTGACATTGCAGTCCAATACTTCTCAGCATTTGGGAAACCTGTAAAGCAAGAGCTCTATTACAGGCGTAATACAGTGTTCAAAGAGACCGTTGTAAGGCGCAAAATGCGACTGTAATATTTATTTTGGCATCTAAATTAATTTTTATTAAGTTACAGGGCGACGTGTGGTCAGCACGACGAACCCCAGTCGTTGTTGTAGGTTTGCATGACCTCGTTACGCTACTCATTCTTAGCTCCCCAAATTTCTCACGATGGTGGGTGGCCACCGGTCCCGTACTCTTGTCGAAATCTCAGGATAAAAGTTGTTACGCTTCCCCCAAGAGACTCGAACTTGCGTGCATCCCGTAGTCCATGCATACAGGGTGTCGCCATATAACAGCTACCAACTTTCATAGTGTGTAGAGGACAGCAGGTCGAGTAATATTTCTTAACGGTATTTTATCGATGAGGTCTCATTTCGACACTTAAAGCCCTCCAAGAAGGGCTTCCAAAAGCCCTCCAGATTCATGGTTGCCATTGACTTTTATTTTTCTGTTGGATAACACATTAAAACGATAATAATCTGGAAACAGTACCATGTCTCAAGATATCCCGTTTCAAACCGAAATCAAGTTATGCATTTATCACTCATGTTGGTAATTATGTCATTATTCACACTCCAATGATGTGAATTGCTACACCCAGATTTTCGTATCTTTCGTATCTTCCGAATAAACAAATACCAATGGAAATCCTGCATCTACTGTATGTTGCGCGGATGTATACATAGGGGGTAAGAAATCACCGATTTGGAGGACTCGTAGTTGTTAGGCATTGTTAAGCAATACGTTGTATATTTGCGTACGAGGGTGTACCCAAAAGAAACCGGATTCTTTTTAAAAGCTTTTTTTTTTTTTTTTTTTTTTTTTACAAAACAACCTTATCACCTTCAAAGTACTCTCCATGATACTTAATACATTTTTTAAACTCATCTGTTGTGATGGCTGACAGCTCCTTCCTCGTTTTTTCTTCACTTCTTCTACGTCGTCAAATCGATGTCCCTTCATGTCCCTCTTCATTCGGTGAAACAAAAAAAAGTCGCACGGAGCGAGGTCAGGTGAGTAAGGGGCGTGAAGCAAGGGAGTCATGCTGTTTTTTTTGCCAAAAACTTCCGCTCGGAGCTCTTCTTTCAAAGCACGGCATGTTTCCACTCGACACTCTTTTCACTGGTCACTCAGATTCCGAGGCACAAATTTCGTAGCGACCCTTCTCATTCCCAAATCTTAAGTTAAAATTCGCTGAACCGAGCTCCAAGATAGTCCAGATAACTTCCCCAGCTCTTCAATCACGAATTTTATCGACATATTCGTCCGTTCTGGAAGTTGACGGACGTCATCAATCGACATGTCACCTTTCTTGAAGCGAGAAAACCACTCGTACACTTGAGTTTTCCCCATAGCACTGTCCTTGTAAGCTGTGTTCAACATCACAACCGTTTCTGCGGCATTTTTCTAGATCAGGAAACAAAATTTCACAGCCGCACGCTGTTCTCTTACATCCGCCATCACAAAAAACGAGGTGCGAGCGAAACTGCTTTTACGAAAAAAAATCACCGTGACCAGAGACAACCTTCCACTGAACTCATAACGAGTTGCTCGATGCTTGCTTGGCGGGAAAAATGCGTACTACGGAAGCTCCGCCCAGAGCAGCATTATTCCGTTTTTTTTTGGGTACCCCCTCGTATGACCAAATATAATTTAAGAAGTAAGTAAAATTACAATTCTATTACAGAAATTGTACATAACTGCTATGGAATTACAGTATAATCTGCGTAGTTCTAAGAGAACTGTTGCCTCACCATTTGCTTCTGCAGCATCCAAAACAACATTGAGAGACGAGAGATAATCTCTGGAGTTGGAGCCCAGCATCTCCATCCACTGCTTCCAGACATTCACTATTTCCACTTCGTTGCGTGACCTCGCTAGTACCCACTGCACATCTGGAAAATACAAGACAATCTATATTAAACAAAAAGCTTCCCTTTTCAACTAAATCAGTTAATAACATATGAATAGGGACATTGATTTTTCGCAAATGCGTTAATACCGAAAAATCTTAATTGCTGCAAAACAATGTTGATGTATGCGCAACGACATGCTCTAAATACACTCGAAATCGCGAAATAACGCAAATTTGGCATGAAATCATGAATTTCAACACATTTTGTGCTTAATAAACGAAAAATACAGCGAAAATCCATTACATTTGTGTCTTAGGATTAAAAATAAAATGTCCCATGTTTACTCATACAAATACCGCGCATGTGTTCTAAAATTGTATCCAAAAGAAAACTATGGTGCGTGCTGTGCATTAAATAATTCCAACAACTACATGAAACCATGTGAAAAGTGACGTTTTTCACGATTTTTCACCTTCTGTGGGTA
Source organism: Lepisma saccharinum (assembly GCF_977018435.1). NCBI lineage: Eukaryota > Metazoa > Arthropoda > Insecta > Zygentoma > Lepismatidae > Lepisma > Lepisma saccharinum. The sequence goes on from NC_139243.1 coordinate 80,772,940, forward strand.
GGTTTTGTATCACCGAGCAAAGTAGCGGAGTTCTGACGGGAGATCGAGTGCGCATCTACCGCCACAGGTGAACCGTAACATGGGAACTTTACGTTTCCTTGCGAAGTGGTGCGATTTCGGCGGAGATCGAATGCTTGCCTACTGCCACGCGGTAGCCATATCATCGATATTTGCCGCGCGAGAAATAATAGAAAATAACTTCCTCAAATACAGTTTCCAACGTATGAAACTGTCACGAGCAGGCGTAGGGCACGTAACGTACAATTTAAAATTTAAGATACTAGTATATTGGCAGAAAAGTGTTCTAAATTAAAAACACGAATTTAGGGGAAAATAACTCCGAAACAAGGAAAATGATGTGGAATAGATTTAGCTGCGTATGGATCGAGAAATTAACTATGACAATACTACATTTTGAATATATTTTTTTTTCGTTGTGTATTATGGATAAGAGTTTGAGCCGATGATAAATTTTTAACATAATATTGACAATAACTTATCCATAATATAGGTATATGACCTATAGAATGTCCTAAAAAATGAGGAAAAATGACGTTAAAAAATGCAAAAAATGACCATTAAATTTGTAAGTTAAAAATTGAAATGAAAAGAAAATTAAACGAAATGCAATCTTTCTTTTTTTTTTTTAAAAAAAAAAAGAAGGCACCAAATTATATCACATGCACATTCAATTAAAATATGCAACGAGGATTTCCAATGGAAACAACCGAATAATTTTAAAACAATTTAATGAAAAAGTCGTATACACTGAATCAAGAATATTACCAAAATGAAAGAAATGACAACATATGACGAAACAATACACCGAATATTGCGAAAAATGACTGGAAAATGCCGAAAATCGGGAAAAATGACCTGAAATCTGAAGATTGGCAAAAAAATGCACTTTAAAATTACCTTTTTTGGGTTCTAGACGAAGTGTAATATTGTGTGTATCTAATGGGCATCGTGTCCGAGATGTCAGATAAACGATGACATTTCATCAACTTCCGCTCCCTACTTATCAATAATGAAATAAATACATAAAAAAAGAAATATTTAACTCTTGAAAATTCTCATCCAAGGAATACATTTTATTAGTAAGCGGGTATGCGCCGTCTGGTGATATTTCTTATGAACTAATACTTCCCGGTCTCATACTAGATGTCTGTGACGGTAAAGATCCTTCAAATCTCTACACAGAGTGTTGTAGCCACTTGTAATTGACCTTTTAAGCAAAGCATGACTTGGCAGCCTTGGATATTTCATTTATGGCTTGCAGCTTTTCTCTCAAACAGCCGGAGACGGCCAATTAGTCAGCTGTTTTTGCTCGAAGCTGACATTGACAACTTCAACAAACTCAATTGAGAAGATTCATACGTAATCAGCTGCCAATTTGAAACATCGATTCAACTTTGTTTGTCAGTCGAAAGTCCATTTTTCCAGAAATAGCTATTGCGAGAACCACAATCTTGGAAAATATAAGCATTATTATTAGCAATTCATCAGAGGAGCGAAATAAAATAACTTTCACTATGTATTCTGAATGAGGTTTTCAAATTGCCTTTCACACCTTACATTTCGTCAACTCCACACTAACTTTTATTTATCAATTAATAGATACTGAGTAGGTAACGTACAAACATCGGTAACAGTTCGTTATATCGGAGACACTTTTCTTCAAATTTACAGGAGAAACTACTTACGGAAATCAGTTTCTGTAGCATTGTCGAAGTTCTTCGAGGTATTTTCTTTCATCTTTCAATCTATTTTAGCCGGAAATCAATTCCCGTTGCTTCAATTCAAGCGAAAACGTAACCACGCCGTTTTTTAACTATGTTTGTCTAACCTAACTGAACCTAACCTAACCTAACCTTCTGTCAATGGTCCGTGGGGCTATCCGGGAATGGTTTCTGGCGCTATTCGTGGATGGTTATACGATCCCAAATGGTTTTTGGGGCTATCCGTGAATGGTTTGTGGGGCTCGCACCCTGACGTGCGTTCCGTAAAACTTCGAGAAATGGCTTATTTTAGTGTAAAAAATGTTTCTAATCGTTTGAAAACCTTAATGGCACCTTCAAATATGTTCCGCAATACACAATTGGTAAGTACGAACCATACGAAACGCAAATATCCGATTTTAAAGTGTCTCCGATATAACGAACTGAAACCGAAACATCAATGTCCTTGACTTTTGTTCAACCTTCTTGTTCAAAGTTTAAGAGCGATTAAACTGAGCATTCTTTCCTAAGGGTTTATGGTCACACTGGATTCGGCTGAACTTGACACTGGCGTACACGGCAGAAAACCGACAGAATGAACAACACCATGTCAATACATGTGTGCGGTCACAATGGCACCAAACTACTCTAGCTTGCACGCCTGTATTCCACCGACCACCGATTCCAACCAAATCATTTTTTTTCGGCCTTGGTTTATGAATGTAAACAATGGAAGACTCATCAATCATTAACTATCACAATCTCAAGTGAGGAAACTTTGGCTTCAAATTAATATTTCGTTATTAAAGATACCAGGTGTATGCGGGAGGATATTGGAACATGAAATTTTAAAATCCCAACGTTCGGGATGGCAATAATTAACCATTTCCAGACCATGTTTTATTTTCCAGTAGCGTAAAATCATCGAATTCTATATACTATGTTGTCGGACGGAGGATCACTTCCAAATCGCCGTCGAAAAGCTCGCCGAACTGAAACAGCAGAACCCCACCTTGAAAATTAAATGGCACAAAAGGACTTCCGCACGGAAGTCGCCATCTTGTAATACACCTACGCCGCTTTGACTGATGGGAAACAAATGATGAGCGCTCAGGGTTGCAAACTTCCGCAGCCGTTTTTATCGTACATGTACGATATAAACATTCACCTTCGTCTGTTGCAATATACCAACTACTTGAAACCACGATAATCATTTTGAGACACGCTCTGAAGCATATTTCACTATATTCGTGTGTGGGGAGAATCATTTCCTTTATAATCGCTGTGTGGCATGTTCAAGGGTGAGTTTTGCCGAGTAATAAATCCACCAGTTTGGCCCAAAATTTAATAAAATTGAGTACTATGGACATGTCATCATTGTTCGAAATAACTTACCTGAAAATTTTCAAAACAAAATATTTACATCCACAACATGAAAGGAAGAATTTATAATTGTGTAATTACCTTTTAAAAGGAGTTCGCAGTTACTGGATTTCTTGGTGTCACACACTGTTGCTGAGGAGTATTGTCGCTGGGACATTGTTACGAAATCTGCAAACTGAAAACATATGGAACGAAATTGGAATAAACGGTATATAAGACAGACAATATAAAATATTCGTCAAATTTACTTTCTTAGCAGATTTGGTACATCTTTACTTTTTGGAATATTACAAATAACCGTTACTTTTACAGTAATTTGATCGAAAATTAACTCATTATTAGTCTTGTTTAGCACATTGTAGTCCTCCTCAGATAATTTCGATTAGAAGTTTTAAAAATAAACTAAAGTTTTCACATCTTTCCTTCATCGTGAAGATCATTTTTTATAATGAAACACAGATGTTATATTGTTGTGTTTATTACTTGATTGATGGATTTCGTTTGTTTTACTTGGAATTTCTACCACTTCGGCTCATCACGAAGATGAGGATGAGTGATGATACGATGAAATTGATGAAGGGACACTCATCACAAACACCCATGCCCAGGTCAGGATTCGATCCTCTGTTTCTTGGGTGTTCATTACTAATCGTAACACTGTTTGGAGAAAATCGAAACTTAATGCTGTTAAAAATAGTTCGTTCTTTCAATATATACAGAGCAACAAATTGTTTGAAGACCAAAGAAAAGTAGTCTTAATCAAACATTTCTTTAAATAGGTGACACAAACAAATGACTGTTCACAAGTATCAGCTGTAATAGTAATCGTGCATATTTGTTTAGATGTATCAAATAATTTGGCCAAAGTTATTAAATACAGTAAAGGGAACCAAATATTTGGTTTATGGTCACAAAGCTTAATCAGTGTTTTACGAATGTAAAAAGTCAGTTTGTTCTTTGTGAGTCATCTTAGTTTAAAAATTAAATCCGACTTCCGCGACGGAGTGGTTAGCATAGCGAGATACGACGATAGGAGTCGCGGGTACGAATCCAGGTTTAAGCAAGGGTGCTTAAAGCTCCCCACTGGTTCAGTAAATATTTTGCATTAATTACATAATCAAATCAACAGTTTATAATTTGATTATATTACCTGGCAGAATTTTTTTTAAAAAATACTTGGGGTTTATTTATAACGAAAGGTTAATATTCATCAATGACAATCTTATTTTCTTCACAACCTAAGCATGCTTTAGAATTTGTTATGGAGAAAAATATACGGTGTGATAAAAATTGCTAATTGATTGTAGTCTCGGGAAAAGTGAGAATTCAGACATATTTTGATAGATTTTTTAAAAGAATGAAATTTGGGATATCAGTACATTCCTACAATAAACACAATGAAGAATTATAACGTTGGTAATAGGCGCACATTGATATGTACTATGAGATTGCTTGAAAGAAAATATATTATTGATTAATTGATTATAAACTGTTTATTGATAATAATAGTAGTTAGTAACCTATTTTAAAGATATAGTCATTAACGTCAAGCAGTACTTATAAAATTTTACTATTCTTGGGCTGCTGGTACTTAACCCCTCCCCCCGCAATCACCGTTTCGCTTTATATACGGCCATGACTAAATATATAGGGTGTTGCATAAAGTGCGCAGGTTTTAAATCGCTTGTCATTTTTTTAAGGTTGGCACCACTGTTCTTATCATTTTCGTTATCTTTTATCATTCTGATTATTAATTGAACAATTGTTTTTTCTTCAGATATTCAGTTGAGTTGTCATGGAGCGGTTCACTATCGAGCAACGAGTCGTTATTACAGAAACGGGAAGTGCTATGCAAAGACAGTTCGTAAACTGTCGACTATGCGGTAGCTATGTATTGTTTGCTTAACGGATATTTATTCCTGGCACCCCGACAACAATAGAAAAGTACGTGAAATCACATAATCACGGTTTCCAGTTCATCCAGCGCAGGCCACTCCCTGTTTCTGTAATGTGTTTTCAAAATAACGACGCGTTCCTCGATACTGATCTTCTACTTGGCAACTCAAACAATGGCTCAATTAGTAACGTAAATGATAAGAACAGTGTTGCCAACCTTCAAACGAAATAATGACAAGTGATTTAAAACCTGCGCACTTTATGAAACACCCTATATTTACTTTCAGTTATTAGCTTGGGTATTTTTACAATTAATAAATAAAAAAAAACTTACTAAAGTATATGGATTTAATTTGTTTACTGCTGACATTCAAGAGCGTCCACATATAGTTTCTTACCTTCTTGTACTTCTCATGTGGAGTTAGGGAGTCCCCTGTTACTGCGAACAGATCGTAGCTTCTTTTCGCTTTATCATTCCCTTCTATCGTGTTTTCAAATGTTCTGCGGATTTTTCTTGCTTCTGTTCGTTGGAACGAGGCGAACTTCGTGAGAGCCCTCACCTATAATGAAGACAGGAAATACATTTTTTAATTTAAATTTTTAAAATGATAAAACAGAGTTTATCCCAGAAATCTCTGGAGGAAGCGAACCAAAACAAGTCTTTGGTTGGTTAGTTGATTTGATGTTTTAAGTTCAGTTTATGCGCAGTAAGGCTAATCGGGACTGGACCTACAGTTTAAAGTGGGATCCGAACCACTACGTGCCTCCACCAGGTATCGAATCCAGAATCCAGAACAATTCTCAGGCAGAGAACGTTATTTGAAAACGAGGTTCACAGTTATGGAACACCCTATATAAAGAAACCGTTATGCTGAATATCAATATCAATTTCTACATAACATTGATGTGATATGTCTTTATCATTCTCTGAGTACCGAATGACACGCTGCTTTGTTCTAATACAATTGCGATCGTTGCGACATCTACAACAGGATGTTTGTCAACTTTGAACTGCAGCTCAGACTTCAATCAGATTCTTTCGTCAGAACAAAGCCCTTGTTTCACATGTGTCACATATCAATCTGGGCGAAGGTTACGGATCCTAGTTAGTGCATTGTCTGCTTCCTGTTCGTGACTTACGTAAAAGCAATGCCAGTGCAAGGGATTACGTACAGAGTGATCCAAAAGTCAGGCAGCTAATATTGTGAATGCCGTGCAAAGCAAAAGGAGATTTTCGCATTTTTTTCCTGCACATTGAAGTACTTTACACTGCTTCACGTTGTAGGGCAGGGGACTGCAGGAATGCCAAGAGCATTGGGGAGGGGGGATGGGGGGAGGTTCGGGATTCTCCCTACTGAAATTCCAATATCTTGCGCGTACATGATTGTTGTTGATTGATTGATTGATTTGCTTTATTTTACTTCGCTTTTTCTGTCCTTTTTGGCTAATTTGCGAAGATGGGGATGAGTGATGATATGGATTAATGGACACTCACAAACATCCATGCCCAGGCCCAGATTCGAACCCGGGATCCCTGGCGTCGTAGCGCGATGTGCTAACCACTCCGCCACGGAGGCCGACACATGATTGTTGTGATTGAGTTCTTTACCGTTTTTTCAGTAATAATGGCACATCAGGGGTAGAATGTATAGAAATATAATCGCAAGGGGTGATCCTTTGCGAAGGCTTCCATATGTCAACCTCTCTTCCACATATACATCCTGGACTGCATTCTTGCAGACTAACGAGTAGGCGCGTCGCCTGTTATTGTTCGCACGAGCACGTGAACACTCATGTATATGTTTTAAAAACACACTTATATTTATTCGAAAAAATCCTTCTTGATGTTCGAGTACATACACACAATTTAATCTGACACAACGTCTTTTCCGTCTGATAACTTTATTAGAAAGTTGGTAACACTGACTCCCACGGTGTTCCACGGATTGCGTTGAACACAATTGCTGTGCGTGTTGCATCAAACTGGCAGCTAAGGGGCTGTTGGCCACTATACCCCGAAAATGTTCACTGCGCTGTGCGAACACTGTGCGAGCCCCGATACAAGCGGCAATACTTCTTGCATTCGACACTAGAGCGCAGTATATGCAAGGCATGTCTAAGGGGACTCGAGACGGTCTGCGCTACTTACAAGTGCATTTTGCGTTGGTGTGTAGTGTTCAATTACTTGACCCACAGTGAGAATTTTATTTTCTGTGTAATATCTAAAGCTCAATGATAGGCTTCGGCCGGTTATCCTTCAGGAGCGAGTTCGTGTGCAAAAGTATCTATTACAAACAAGACTACTTACTGATTTGCCCGAATAAGTGGCTAAAGAACACACTAAACATGCACAGTCTTTAGCCACTAATTCGAGCAAATCAGTAAGTAGTCTTGTTTGCAATAGATAAATTTAAAAACATATAAATATGTGTAAAAGAGAATTGTTATTGATTGATTGTCCACTTTATGCACAGGAAGGCTAATCTGGACTGGACCTACAGTTTAAAGTGGGATCCGAACCACTGTGCCATGTGCCTCCACCAGGTGAGAATTGTTAATCTTTTTTCATCGGACAGTTCTTGTAACTGATCAAATCACTCGAATGCATGGACAGGCAAAGGACACATCCTTGGCACCATTTGCACATATACAAGCCACTCGCTTCCAAAAGACTGCTTCTGGAACGATTCGTTTCGTGCAATGCATAACATCAAGGATGGTAAATATGTTTGATTGATTGATTTGTTGTTTTAAGACCTCTTTACGCACAGTAAGACTAATCGGGACTGAACCTGCAGTTTCAAGTGGGATCCGAATCACTATGTGCCTCCACCGGGTATCGAACCCGGGACACTTCGATTACAAGGCGACGACGGGTATGTTACTATACGCTTTGAATCAGTGGTTCCCAAAGTGTGTGCCGCGGCACCCTGGGACACCGGTTGACTTACAGGGGCGCTGCGAAATGTTTCAATATTTTCACTGAATTGTTAATCAATGCTTTGAATGTTTCAAATATGTGCTTATTTAGTACATTTTTACACATGAAATGTTTCTAAATTTGAAATACGTGTTTAATTTTTAATTTACGGCATGCAATCTTACAAGTAACTGAGCGTTGCAAGTGTTAGAGAGGGCTACATTCAGGGCGCCGCGGAAAAATCTTGAAACACGAAGGGCGCCGTGAAGTAAAGAGGTTTGGGAACCCTTGCTTTAAATAGTCGAAAATCAATCTCTCTGAACCATGGCAAAATAATGGTAGGAGGAAAAATACGAAACACGAGTGAAGAAGGAATATGAGCAATGTCACATTGACTGACACTTCAGTCATAAGCATCGCAACCGATTTATGTGAGCGGGGGGACATTCTGTATAATACCCAAATATCTTAATACACAAAATACATTTTTTTCTGGACTGGACGCGTCCTCCCCTCTGTCCCGCTAGAGATACACGTGCTTTCAATGCTGAATGAATGTCGTTGGTTGTATGTCGTAAAAGAAAGTAGATTGCGAAGTATGGTAGTGTTGCGTAGAGGCGCACCCACGAATTTTTGTCTCGGGGGGGCAACTACCAGAATAAATGTACCAATAATAATAATAATAATAATAATAATAATAATAATAATAATAATAATAATAGTGTTATTATTATAACATTTTTATTATTATTATTGTTATTGTTTTATTGATTTGCTTTATTTTACTTCGCTTCTTGTGCCACTTTTGGCTAATTTACGAAGATGGGGATGAGTGATGATATGATAAAATTGATGAATGAACACTCTCAAAGATCCATGCCCAAGATGGGATTCGAACCCGGGAACAACATTATTATTATTATTATTATTATTATTATTATTATTATTATTATTAGTAGTAGTAGTAGTAGTAGTGGTAGTAATATCAAAGATCTTATTACCCTCGTAAATTATGCAAAAAGGGGTAGAAGTTGGTGCTAAAGCAGTTGTGTTCGAACAAACAATTTGAATTATTTTTTTCAATGCATTCAGTTTCACATTAATAATGGAAAACAAGCACACAAACTATTTTTGAAAGAAAGAAATTGCTTGATAAAGGCATTCCCAATATAATTCTTTTTTACATTAACATGTATAACTTTCATGCACGATATGTTTCACATATATGCAACATGGAGCGACGGACACTAAATTGTGTACGTATTCAAAGTTTCTATAATACATATTATATACAACATACGCGTATATTATTTAAATACATTACACAACCTATTCAACCATCTCACAATAAACCAACAGCAAAAATTACATAAATTTGCACATCGCGCTACGACGACAGGGGTCCCGGGTTGGGATCCTGGCCTGCGCATGGATGTTTGTGAGTGTGCATTAATCAATTTCATCACTCATCCCCATCTTCGCAAATTAGCCAAACGTGGCACAAGACGCGAAGTATAATAAAGCAAATCAATCAATCAATACATAAATTGTCCCATTCATTTGATTGATTTGTTGCTTTAAGTCCACTTTATGCACAGTAAGGCTAATCGGGACTGGACCTACAGTTTAAAGTGGGATCCGAACCACTGTGTGCCTCCACCGAGAATCGAACCCGGGACCCCTTGATTGCAAGGCGACGACGCTACCATTGCGCCATCGGGGAGGCCCCACATAAATTATCCCAAATGTGGACGCTCCCTTTCCTCGAAACAATTGTTCATTCATTTAAAACAAGATCAATGAAGACAAGTCTTGTTTTTCTCTCTGGTATTTTTCAATGCATCATAGAGAACAATGATGAATTGCGAGCGAAGTGAGCAAGACAATCTTTGGATACCCTGTGGTTGCGCCACTGGTCTTGCGGTGTCGTGCGACTAGCGCACGTACATCAAGCGCAAACGGAAATTTCGTCCATCGAGCACACACTTCCTGAATTACCTTTAAACGACCGTACAACGAGCGCACACATATTTTTCTACCTGTATGATTAAATGTCAACCTTCCCCCACACTTTTTTCTAGACTTGTAACTGGACAATGTGTAATCTAATACACAATGGTGGTTTAAAGGTTGTTGTCTATTAGCAACGGCTTCGTCAGATTATTTAAGGATTAATACTTTTTAATTCAGCACCCAGTCTTGCGTTGTACATACCTGAGATTGCATGTTATACTAATTAGTTTGCCCTAGCCAATACTAATTGTACATTACGCATTTAAAGGGCTGTTAATTGAATAAAAAATCTTGTATTACTTCAAATATAGCGTAATTTTGGGGGGAAATTGTTGAAAATGAGTTGAACTGTTATTCTTACTTTTTCAATTGAAGATGAAGTTACAAGGGATAGAAGTAAATCTCCATTGAGTATAAAAAATTGTTGTGAACACCCATATGTGAACCGCACGCGACGCCACTGCTAACGAGGCTGTGGTGTCTGGACTCACAGCCAGTATGATATTCTGTGGGGGTTGTATTCTGTGCTTGTTACTGATCTTAATGAGTGTATTCGATACCCAGTGGGAACACATTGCACAGTGGTTCGAATCCCACGTTAAACTGTAGGTCAAGTCCCTATTAGCCTTTCCGTGCATAACGTAGACTTAAAAACAAATGCAAACTCTTTCAACAATTTCATCTTGTCACCATCCATCCTCATCTTCGCGACTAACCAAAAGTGACTGAAAAGTGGAGTGAAATAAAACAAATCAATCAGATAGTCGCAAAGTTTGCCCACTTTCATGATGGCTTGTTACCAAAGTTCCTGGGTTCTCAGTGGTGTAGCAAGGGGTGGGCGAAGTGGGCGACCGCCCTGGGCCTCGCGTCCCATCGGGTTAATACGAAAATAGAACTGAGAAAATATATGGAAAAGGCTAATTTTTGTGGGCAATAAAATTAAAACATTATGTTTTTATCTGGTTTTAAATTCTAGTTAAACGTTATAATTTGAATGAATACGTCAACTCAGAGGCGTAAAATACAAGTAATAATATATTTATAAATTAAATGATACGTATTAGCAAGTTCGAGTTCCCCAAATCCCCTAAATGTGCCTTACATTCTCGATCTCGGCCATTTTGAAGGTGATGTGATCAGACCACCGTGGCTCTTATGCGTATTAGTAATGATTATTAAAATAAAGAACATGTCTAAATGTGGGGTAATAAAAATAAAGAAAAAATCGCAATACGACTACAATTTGAAAGAAAGGGACAGCGATTATAAATAATGGGCTCTCCCAACTAAATCTGGAAGTCTTGTAGACTTGCAGCAATGGTTGTACATAAAAAGAAAATGCTCATTGTTGCAGACTTCTGTAGCCTGCCTCTCTTCCCAAACAATCCTTTCATACATGCAAGGAAGAAATCGAAATTCTCGTACAATCTGAAAAGTAATCCATGTTATTTTCGTAGGTTTTTATATTTTCACAGGGGGACATGGCCCCCATAGAAGCTTCAGATTTCAGCTCCAGAGAAAGGCATTTTTAGGGTGAGTGAAATTGTAAATTATTATTTTCGTCAATAATTTATTATCATTATATAAATATGATAAATTGCTCACGTATCCCTGAAGATTTTGTTCGATTCACATCGAGATTTCAAATGTAAAGATCGGTTTGGGGCCTCGAATTCTAATCTCGCCCAGGGCTTTGCGATATGTTGCTACGCCACTGCGGGTTCTATTCCCGGCCAGAACATGAGTGTTCTTTCCGCATGGCGTCAGCGGAAGGAATGTCCTTATGACAAAAATAAACTCTACTATGGACACTGTTACTAATTTTAATCACATTCTAAGAACGGTCAAGGGATACTCATCTTGTGCACGTTGCTTCATATCGGTCTCTGTTAAAATTATAATACATTTTCCGAACTAGTGAAGTTTGAATCCATCAGCACGCGCTTTGTCTGCAAGCAGCAGACGATTCTCACGGAACAAACCAGCCTCCTGGCCCGTGCGTTTGGTGAATCTCTTTCTTGCACGAAACACACGGAAGCACTTATGGGACAGCCAGTTACCATAACTCGTTTAATGCGTTAAACTCGTGCGACTTTCGGAACGGGCCCAACGTGAGTGTCCCTTCTTCAATTTCATCTAATCATCATTCATCTCATCGTCGTGATTATCCAAAATGGCAGAAAGAGAAGCTAAACAATAAAGATAAAAAAACCAACACTTTTATGACCACACAGGGTAATCGTGTCTGAACCTACAGCTTGCGGGAAGGGAATCCAACCACTCCACTGAGACCCCAGGGAAATCAAATCCGTGAGCCCTGGATTAAAATTCAATCGCGTTAGCCACTACGCTATCGAGGAGATTCGAAGCAATAATCACAAATAATCTTTAACTCAGTACACTTATGCCGGCCCCTGTGGCGGAGTGGTTAGCATACCGCGCTACGAGGCCAGGGGTCCCGGGTTCGAATCCTGGCCTGGGCATGGATATTTGTGAGTGTTCATTCGTCAATTTCATCATATAGTCACTCATCCCCATTTTCGCAAATTAGCCAAAAGTGGCACAAAAAGCGAAGTAAAATAAAGCAAATCTAATCACAAATTCATGACATTTATGTTACCATACTTCATGAGCAATGGATGAAAGAAAATGAAATATAGCCATAATCTGGCCAGAAGTTGTATATGTGGAAGCCCACCCTTCCACATACTAAAATTTTACTTACAACAAGGGGTAGACAAAACTACAAAAAATTCAGGTGCCAAAATGGGAACAGCAAAATTTTGAAGATATAAAAAAGGCCGTAGCAGAAAGGAATAACACCGCTTTGTGGGGTATATTACGGAAATCACGGGGCCAAAAGAGAAACTGGGCACATATTGAACCCTACATTTGGGAAGCACACTGTATTCGTACTTTTATGTGGAAAATTGTCATTTAAAAAAAAAATAGAAATTCGGTTATCTCGAAAACTACTAATTTTCGGACGGGGTATCATATAGTCAAATTTATTGCAAATTGTCTCTACTTTAACCCCTTTCTGGGAATACATCTAATTACAAATCACCCTGTATAATAGCGGATTGGGTTGGGTATGGGAAGAGGGAGGAAAGGGGGGGCATCCCAACAGAAAATCAAATCAGAGACAGGTTACTGGACATAGACAGGCAGGAAATAATAGCAGACTGCCAAACAAAGACCTCAATCAGGGAACAGCTAAGAGTAAGAGAATGGGGGAAAGCCAAATATATCAAGGTTGTGGGAAAAATGAAAGAGGCGCACTGGCATGGTTCAGATTTGGGGGATGGAAACAACTAAGAAAGAGAGACGAGGCAGGGGAAACGATATGTTCTTTGTGCGATGGGGAGGAGACGGACGAGCATATCCTACTGAACTGCCCTTCTAAACGTGACCTAAGGGACAAATGGCTGAAAAACTTAACAGGGACAGAATGAAGATAAAGGAAGCGGGGCAGCAAGGGGGGAAATACTTGGGGGAAGTAAGAGAACGGCGGGGGAAAGCTATTAGAGAAGGCGGCGAAATGAGTGATCATGCTCCACCCGAGCCATCTTTATAGTTATAGTTATATAGAATATTCTATTCTATATTAAGGTGCCAGCCCTTTTACTCAGGAGCCAGCATTTTTTTCAAATACGGGCTAAGAAACCCATGCATACAACTAAGAGAGAGCTACACATTTTGAAATGCGATCTTGAAACATTTAATTTGTTAATTAATAAAAGATTGTATGGAAAGTAATCAATTCTTGCGGCGGAGTGGCCTTCCTAAAGAAGACTCAACCGGTCACAACATGAATAACTATGCAATACATTCTAATATATTGCCGTTTCTAACATATAGCTCCAGATTTGCAAATACGGCTAGCAACAGTGCAAAAAATTATTTCGCATGTTTATTATTGTGCTTTAATGATACACGTGATACAGAGAACACTGTCATTAAAAAACAAATCTGTACTCGTTATTTCTTTTAAAAAAGTATTGCAACTTACCATAAGTGAACTTGAAAATACTGATTTTCTAAAACTGAATTTAAAAGTTTAGGGGGTGAGGTCAAGATTTTCAGGCACCATGTCTACCACTGATTACAACTGTTAGGTCATGATATGTCAAATGGTTAGTTATTTTACTACATTCCAACATCTCTTTTTCCCAATCTTGGTGCACTGGTCAAATTGTTCTGTCCACTAGAAGGCTTAATAGAACGAATGGCTTGTCTTACTACTAATCTCATTTTCGTTCGTTGTTCAGTTAAGGGTTCAATAGCACAATCTTCTATTGCGTTGTGTTATGTCTTGTTTATTTGTGTGCTGTCATTTCGAAGCCTCAGTTATTTTTAAATGACGTAGTCAGTTTAGTACTATAGACTGTCTCAACCTTAAAAGTCAGTATGGAAGTAAATGGAGTACTTCCCTCTCTCTCCAATACATGAGTTTTGCCAATAGCTCTGTCCTTCTCTACGACCGCTGCGTTGCCAGATGTTACAAAATTTACAAAATGTAAAAGTCATTAATTTCAAACAGTGAAATCATTATCCTGTAGAGTTTTTTATGCTCTATTTACTGACATTATATAACCTGTCATAAATTCATGTGATCTGAAATTTCCATAATTATGCAATTTTGCAAAACGCTTAAATTTTTTGTACTAAATACTTCAAAAGCCATAAATATCAAACCGCTTGAGCAACTTCGCCACTTTTTTTTCTATGGGATCTATGGTGTTTGTAGATATGATATTCTTCGCCTGAGTGAACTAATTTGCTTACGAAGAGAGTTAAATATATTTACATTGGATATTTTGTATAAATCATCAGACTGTAACACGAAAAAGTTGGTTAGCGAGAAACTTTTCGGTTTGTCGCGATACACGTGCAGACCAAGCGAGAAAAGTGTTGACCATTGTTGAAGTTATTTTTAGAATGCATTGTTACTTCACAGCACTGTTATTTTTTGCACAATCGTAGTTTATTTACGCGGGCTTTCTCGCGTATCAAATTCATTGCGCGCCGCGCCACCAAGGTTACAATTCAGTTGCAGGCAGATGCCCTGGTTCTTAGGAAGTGTAGTGTGCTGTGTGATAATTGTGGATTGCATGTAAGTTACATATTTCGTTTAATAATGGATAGAGAAGCTGGAAAAAGACGCAGTATTGGTAAACTTTGAGGTAAAGAACGCATAATAGTTATGCGCGTGTTAAATCGCTTTTTACAGTCAATGAATATCAGAAAGGCGGTAAAGACAACTGCTGATGTTGGGGAGTGTTCTGAACGTCTTATATACAGAATACTTTATTTTTCGTAAAAAATATATCTTAATGTTTGTTTTTGCATTTTTTAAATTCTGTTTATGTAAAGGATACAACATTCAACGAAAGAAGTAACAATAGTTGCGTGTATTAAACATATAATACAGATGCAAAATAGTAAATAGTTACGTCAAAATATACACTTTTACATGCAAATCTTGAGGCAACTATGGTTTTTTTCCGAAAATGCATCAAATACATAGATTTTGAAGATTTCCTATACGATATTAAGGAAGTAAATTTGTCGCAATCATTAGCGATTAACAACGACTCGATGCGCCTCCGTTTGTTGACCTGGCAACGCCACGCTCCATTTAACCCATACTGACTTTTAAGGTTGAGACGCACTATAGTTGCCTTATAATCTGTTCTTGATAAGTACTGACCGGGCTACAATCCCCTCCTTCAGAATTTTGGGAAAATCGAAATTTTAAAATGAAAGCTATAAAGAACTCGGAATAAACCAAGGTAGTAGAGCAAACCTTCCTTAAAATTGCGGTGTTACCATTTTTTTTCGTTGAACAACTTTTGAAACGAAGGTAATGGTAATTGTAGTATTTTATTGTGTATTCCGCCCGCCTATTCAGCCATGCAATATCAACGTTTACAATTTCAGCCCTGTCAAAGAAAAATCTCCTACGTCAGTGACTGGCTGAGATAAACATGGCTGCTGCGAAACGTCAATGAGCAGAGGACAACATTTTGGAATCAACGAATTCCTTAAAACTACACAGGGAGTAGAATAAGGAAGAATGAAAATTACGATGGACAACTTGGCTACTAGCGCCAAGACTTCTGAAACCTCGGAAAATATGCGAACTATTGGCTTCCCGTGGTTTAAAATAGCGACACTAGCGACACTTTTCCCATGCCAACGTTTCAAATGCAGTGGTGAATCTGTTTCTTTGCCTTTGTATTGGCTGTAATAGAAGGAATGGTTAAGGGGGGGGGGCGGAATAGAAGAAAATATCAGCTGATGACATTAAATTAGACGGTTCATACACTATAAAATGGAAAATTGGAAATAACTGATTTTATATTAAAAAAAAAATACATTGGGCAAAATAAAATGTGACCGATACTCTATGCAACACATGAGGTCCCTGATAATCGCCGTTATCTTTAATTAACCATCGAGAACTGGTCATAAAAGCAAATCAATTCAAAACTTTTGCCCTTTTTGATTGGGTAATGTACGTCACAAACGATAGAAAGTATACGAGCACAGGAAATGTTGACTGACCGACCTGTATGCAAACGCCTTGGTGCTTAACCTTCGTTTATCCGTGGAAGCCTGCTAGGTCCACCATCTGTTTTTCAATTTTTGAATTGTGAATATTTTTATAATTGATTGATTCGGTTTGTTTTACTTCGCTTTTCTGCCACTTTTGGATAATCACTAAAATGAGGATGAGTGATGAGATGATGAAATTGATTAAGGGATTTTCACAAACATCCATGCCCAGACCGGGATTCGAAACCGGAACCTCTGGCGTCGTAACGCGATGTGCTCCACTTCGTTACGAAGGCCGGGAATATTTTTATAAACATTTTAAAAAAAAAATCATTGTTCCCTACGGTGTTCTGATTGTGTATGTACTACTTTTGTTAATAAAATCATAAAACTAACATACATTGGAGTCAAAATTCTCGTGGCGGACCTATCAGGTCTCCCCTTGGGATATATGTTTGGACTAATGCCAGAGGCAGTGTATAATTGGTTGGTAATGATGGTATTTTTTGTATAAACAAAAACGCATTGATGCAACATTAAGATGTTTTTTTTAAGTTTAGTGAATGATAAAATATATGTGTGACACTAATGCAAAATGCAATAATTGATTCTTCTTTTTATTAATAATAATATTTTTGTAATTATTATATAACTGCACCAGTATAAACAACAAAGGAAGCAATGATTCAATAACAATTTTTTCTTGAATTTAGTGATTAAAAAAGCCCTCTGAGCCCGATAATGGATTGCTTACCTGCTCTGGATAGTTGACTTTCTTCTTATAAAGGATTGCATCCCATGTAATATTTGCAGCCGCCTGACATTGATCGTCATAATCCAACTCGAGCAATTCCAGGTAGGACTGAACTGTCTCGTCTTCCGAAAGCAGACCCTCGTTCGAATCTTCTTCACTGCTCACAGGAAGTCCGCCCACTTTCAAGGTACAAACAAGAACAGCTATTACCAGCAACAAGCATAACTTTCGCGCCATATTTTCTTAACAAAGAAGCGTCACTGCACAAGCTGTCGACACGAAGCTATCCGTGACAGGCTTTAACTCGAATAAGAAACCTTTGCACCCTCTTTCAATCGTTATCAGCCAGCACCTGCAACTGTTGCTATGGATTTTATCGCACCTTGACTTCTGAATCACTACACGAAGCGTCGAAGGTCACGAGCTAAGTGTGTGGGAGAGGTTCACATGTTTCAGGCATGAAATAGCAATTTCCTGAGTTCCCGCGCACATACTTCAGACAATGGCAAGGATTTTTGGGTTTGTTCACAGGTAACTCTAGCCTTACTCAAACAGTAGCAACCGGAGATAACTTAATGGCGGACCAAGGATTTCACATTCCACGACAGTGGCGCCAATTTATATGGACATGTTGGGCTCGGCCCCATCTAAGAACTTACTTGTTATTATAATATTTTAGAAATAAAGTATCTGCGCTTAAGAAAACAAAATGTGTAATCATCAGTGGCGGCGATAAGGGGGAGCAGTTGTCCCCCATTTTAAGCCACTTTTGCTCTTGCACTACGCTAAACCTTATCTACCAAGGCAAAGTAAACTGTCCTTGCCCCCCGCAGTTTCGCACCTTGCCCCATAGGCGCCGACTCCATGGGGCTTGGGGGGCTCGAGCCCCCCAATGTTAACGATGTGGGGCAGAGCCCGCCAAATAATTTTGCTTAAGAGTATCTAATGTATTATTTTGTTTCTCTTGTACAGTTTACTCTGAATTGTGCCACATGAAATTAACTTTAAATACAGATTTGAAATGTTCAAGACCATCATCTTTGGGGGGCTGAGACCGCTAAACCATCAACTTTTGGGGGGCTATGACCAGAGACAGCAAGACACATGACTTATTACTATATACTAAGTATGCAATTATGAGTATTGTTAAATTTTTTACTAAAAAGAGTTTCAAAAGACGCTGTGCATGAACTAGGGTAGTGGATGGGACGTTCGGGTTACAAATGGCTCTCACATGACATTCAGAACGAGATCATTGATATATTAGGGAGATCTGTTTTGCGCTCAATGGTAGCAGATATTAAAAGTCGGGAATATTTTGCTATTATGGTTGACGAAACTTGTGACATCCATACATCCGGGAACAATTGACATTCTGCATTCGAACTGTGAATGAAAATTTTAATATTTTTGAGGAATTCATGGGCTTTTATGAGATTCCGAACACTGAGGCCAAAATTTTAAAAAGGGAGAGAGTGAGTCATTCATTAATTAATTTCAGTGAACAGAGGCCCCCCCCCAATAATTTGACAAGTCGGCGCCCCTGCCTTGCCCACCCCCAGTTTTGGAAGCCGATCGCCGCCACTGTTAATCATTATACCTTTAAAGAATTCCTACGACTTAATTACTGACTGAGTGTTTTCAAAATATTTGTTACACCTACAATATTAAACTCTATACTGTCTTGTATTATTTACACTCTCCGTGGCCACATTGTTATTAGGAAAGTAAGGGAAGATAAGGTCTTATAGCCAGGGCGGGTATCGACAAGACTAAAACTTTCAAATCGGCAGGCAAGAGATCACTGAGGGCCTCCCCAGTGGCGTAGTGGTGTCTTCGTCTCCTTGTAATCAAAGGGATTTATCTGTTCATAAAAGTGGTCTTAAATGAAACTCAAGAAAGCAAAGAAAAATACAAAATACGCACTAAGGTTTATGAACATCGACTTTTCTTTAACTTTCCAGGTTTAAGCACTCATCTTCGAAAAAGACTTATTAATAATATAGGCAAAAACGGGCACTATAATTGATTGATTGATTTGGAGTTTTAAGTATAATTTATGCACAGTAAGGTTAATCGGGACTGGACATACAGTTTAAAGTTGAATCCGAATCACTATGTGCCTCCACCGAGTATCGAACCAGATACCCCTTGATTACATAGCGACGACGCTACCACTGCGCCATCGGGGAGCGTATTTACAAACCCTGGAGTGCTACAGAACCAGAGGTATATAACGCTTTCTTATTGGCTGTGAGCACCGGAAGTGTTTACGTTCCGTGCCCTTCTGTTTCTTGCCTGGTCGTTTACAGAAAAAAATAGACTCGTGATTATCTAGTAATGAAGTTTGTAATCAAATTAGCGAAATTATGATAATAAATATATATTTGTATGCAAAAATATGAAAAAAGTTAAAAATACAATTGAATCCTTTCTTGTATATAAAAATCAATAAGCCTTCGAAAAACAATAATGTTGAATATTTCTGAAAGCGCTTGTAACGTATGTGAAGTGATTACGTACCGCAGTATAGGAGAAATTTCATAACTTGACATGTGATAAATAATACCATTTTTGTGTAATAATTTTAAAAATGTGCTCAAAAATCAATCTGAGTTTAAAGGAGTTTCCCATCATGTTAGGATGGATGTCTGAAATGTACACTATCAATTTGAACCCTGCCATCTAGCGTTACTTTGAAGGAACACTGCATTAACTTCCGGAATCAGGAGCTAAATATGGCCAATCAGGAGCTAAATATGGCTGCAGGTTCTGCTGCACTCTATGGTTTGTAACTATAAAATTCAGAAATTACCTGAAACGGTTTTTAAACGTCAAAGCTTAAATTTTCAGACTAGGGAACAGAAAAGGATTTTAGGGCAAATTCTCAGCCAGCTTATAACTATTATCGCATAAAATTACAAAATAAATAATTATAAAGTAATAAATAATATAAAATAAATCTGCTCACCCCATGTTTTTTCCAAAGTTGGCGCCACTGTCTCCCATCTTTTTAGGCCTATTTCGAATATAGAGATGTCGGCCTTCGTGAGTTGTTGGCACATCGCGCTACGACGCCAGGGGTCCAGCCTTCGAATCCTGGTCTGGGCATGGATGTTTGTGAGTGTCCATTCATCAATTTCATCATATCATCACTCATCCCCATCTTCGCGATTAGCTAAAGTGGCAGAAAAGCGAAGTAAAGTAAACTAAATCAATCAATCAATCGAATATAGAGACAAGTTTGTTCATGTAAAGCTTCCGATATTCCTCTGGGGAGAAGAGGATACGTTTGAAACATGCATCCACTTTATCTGTTAAGGCCAGTCTACATTGTTCGTGCCAGGGTTCGAACTGGATATTGTCACGAAACGGAACGCTTTGGTTTCGTTAATATGTGCTGCCCCTTTTTTTGTCTGGTTATTAGAGCGACGAGATAACGACTAGTGAAAGGATATGCTGTATTACTATTAATAATAGTTAATATTAAAATATTTACATAAACATAAAGTAATATCAAATATATTTGACACGAGTCTTTCGGAATTTTCTTCCCTTTCCAAAATTTAAACAGAGATGGTAGTTAGCTCGCTCAACCGGGATTTTTTTTTAATTAAATGTACGTACATATCTTCATTACTCTATCTTAATATTACTTACTGAAAAACAATTAGTGAAAGAGAAGGATATTTCCATTTGAATTTTTTTGCGTAGGTCAAAAATTGTATTTATTGTTTGACTGGCTTGAAATTTGAATGCTGGGTTAATCTGCCATAACAATCTAATTCACAAGACACGATCTATAATAATAAACAACAAATAAAGAAGCGAGAACGAGAAACACAAGCGACAAAAGGAAGAAGGCAATATGGACGCTGTCATACTATTCTAAGCTCTCTCGCGGCAACGTAGAGGAAAGGCTTACATGAATGCTATAATGTGTGTTATTATAAGGGAGAGAGGGACAATTTCCCCTAGGACCTTCTCTTTTCGGCAGCTGCCGATCACTGTTGCCAGCTTCGCTCTTTTGGAGCCACATCTGGCTTTTTCGTGCACTCGTTTGGCTGTGAACTATGGCACCCACGGGTACTACTGCCTCACTATGATGCCACCACTGGTTCCGGCTTACATAGACAACTTCTGTCGTAAGTATACATTTTGCGTGATATTGTTATATTGGCTGCGTCGCCCCACCCCCTCTTACATCTCCAGCTACTTTTCTTTATAGCGCCTTGGCTGACGAAGAGGCCGTAATATTGTTATCCAGGAATACTTTAGTTTCGATTTCATACGACCATCGGTGGATTATTGAGATGGGTGATGCCACCGGATCTAGACGGTGAAAACTAAGAATAAATTACCATCACTTTAAAGCTAACGGTAATAACAGTGCCCCCTCACCCACACCCCACTCATTTGACACCTAAAATTACCCCAGCAGGCACTTTATCCAGTTTCGTAAATCTAGCTCCTTGAAAGTTTTTACTCCGTTTACGGTGAAATTTAGCTCTTTTATGCGCATCAGGTTTGGCAACACTGCCAGGATGGCCGTAGGAGGCAAGGAGCAGTACATTGCTCTTATGGAAGTATTATTTCTTTTGTTCTCTTGGGAATATCAAACTTCCGATGGCATAAAAAAATATAACAACGGAAAAAGGACAGACTGAAGTAGGAATTGGCAGGCGGAAATGTCGAAACTTCCATTTGATTAGCCGTAACATTAAGTTGAAGTTGATTCCCCATAAGGAATACATTGGTTTCCGAAAATTCTTATTCATCATATTTTTCAAACATCGTATCTATCTTAATAATCAACTTGAAAAAAACACTTTCACTTGCAACATGTGGAGAAATTCACACTCTATTGAACACCAACCTTTTCCCTCAGCAGCATTGCCCATTCGGACGATATTGAAATAAATGCACAACTGGTGCAAAATTGTCCCTCATTCCCACAGAGAAAAATAGTTTAATAAATTATCTTGGGTGAGATCCATCCCATAATTTACAATTCTAACTTGAAGTTACCTTGCAATAGAATGTGCAAGGAACGTACACAGTTATTCCACAACAAGTTATTGCATTACGGAAATCTACAAAATAGATATCACTGTTTCCTCTTTCCCTACTCAAGTGATTTATTATTAAAGAGATATTCTTTAATTTATTTATTATTAAGTAGAGATTCTTTAATAATAAATCAGTTGAGTAGGCAAGAGGTAACATTCATATTTATTTTATAGATTTCGTTGACTAATGCTATAATTTGTTATGGAATAAGTACGTGTTCGTCTTGTATTTTTAAATATTTTTGAGTCATGTGTAAACTGTCAGGTGATAAAACATGCTGTATTTCGACAAGGTTCAAATATGTACGTTTCAGACGATCCGATTCGTTAATGACAATTAATTCTGAGAGAATTAATCTTCTTTCGTGAAGCAATTGCACTTTTATCTACCAACGACCTCCAGAACGGATTTGATTGGATCAACATTTTCATGGATCTTCCAGCAAGCTCATACATCTGCAGCTCTTTGAAGAAATTACATTTCACAGTGAAATTGGCTTTATTTACAAAATTGAAAATGTTGTTGTCCGCACATAGAAACACAAGTAGTTTAGTATGTACAGGGAGGTTATTTCAGTCGTTCACCGCCAGCGTGTCGGCCGTTCGGCGGGCTCTTCATGCAACAGGTCCCGGCAAATTGCGTTCAGGAAGTCCGTAACAGAAACCGCTTGTTTTGTAATGTTTCCACTTTTCACAATTACAGTTACAATTACAATTGAAATAAGCACGTACCTTGTCGCAAGGATGCTGGAAAAGGTGTCCTCCCAAATACAAATATTTTGGCACCTTATTTCTGACATCTAATCTTAGATTAGACATCGCTACGTTATCCTCAGTTGACAGAAATGGAAGACAGCATCCCGGCGCATAAAGCAAACCGAAAGCGTAAAATGATATTTAAAAGTAATAATAATGATGATCACTAACCTCCTGTGTTATAAGAGATGTTGAAAATGACCTCCTTTAACAGCAATACAACACGTTTCTTAGGTTCAAGAGATCCTGTCTCTCGTAATTGCCTGACCACTTTTCTGCAAGAATTCGTTTTCACGTAATTATCGTACATAAAAACTCTCTGTTCAAGACTATATTTGTTTAACGACATAAGTAATGAATGAATAACAATTAACACACAATAAAGCACTGGCCATGAGTAGCACATTACAATAACACAGTATAAGCAACACGCGTACTGTTGAACGCAAACAGAATTGAACATGAACGAACGCTGACGTCTGGTAGCCGACAGTGTTGCTAACCATTTTTCAGCAATGTCCCTACAGACGTAGTCAAAATGTCCCTACAACTGACCAAATGTCCCTACGCCAAGTAAAGTAACTAAAAAAACAACACCTCATTAGCATGCAAAACAGAAGATAAAATATACACATTTACTTACCAAATCTTTCTGCTCGGTGCTTCCACAATTAATGAAGGAGCGAATTTACAATACATGACCCCTCCCCGATTTTTGTAATATTTTGCATACTCACTAATTGAGGCCTCCTAATCACGAATTTCAAGTTAAGATTTGGGGGGTCACGTGTAGAAATTGCAAAATAAGTGAAATTGAGTGGTCCGCGATCGGCACGATTGCTTATTATTTACCGGAAGATTTTGTGTTTCCAATACTTAAAAAACGAAATATACATTCCTGATATTACTACGACCCCAAATTTTAACTATGTTTGCCTATCCTAACCTAACCTAACCGTACCTGAATGGTTCGTGGGGCTATCCGTCAATGGTTTGTTGGGCTACCCGTGCATGTTTTTTTCGAGCCCAAATTTTAACTATGTTTGCCTAACCTAACTTAACCTAAACTTACCGAGAATGGTCAGTGGGGCTATTCCTGAATGGTTTTGCGGTAATTGTGATTACGAACCGATAAAAAATATTATTTTCGTAGCACTTTAACGGCAAACGTTCATCATCGAAGACGCTATTTTCGTATCCTGCAATTTTATGATTGATGTACTGTTGCCAAATTTACCTGTAATCAAATCAGTTCTTCTACATCGTGATTGTCGCTGTCACATGTAAGCACGTTCTTTGGGCAATATACTGAAATCCATAAGTTTATTAATTAGCCCACAGCCATCCTCCTGCACACTCCACCTAACAATCTGTACAACATTAACAACTTTTTTACTGTTCTCTTCCGCCATTCTTACACGATCCATGCTCTCCAAGTATGAAATCAACAGTGTGGCAACGCTGTAGACAGCGTAACTAATTTTAATTTGTTCATATCAACAAATATGGCTACCATACTTGTATACGGAGAATCATTGCGAGAATTGAAAAGCTTATTTTACAACTTCTGCACGTTAATGAACATTTTTTCCCCCTCACCCCAACATGTTAACTTGAGATAAATAATCACGAATAATTATTTCGTGAGTATAAGACGTAGCATAGAAATTACAGAAGGGTCCGGTATTGTAAATTCTTGCCTTAATGAATAATAGGGGTGTGCTGGACAGAATTTTTTGGGTCGGGACGGGATCGGGACGGTAATTTTTTTAAATCCCGACATTCGGGACTGAAAAATTTGCAATTTCCCGACCAAGTCGGAAAATTTTCTGGACGGGAAATGTTCGAAATTTCCCGAAGCACTGGAAATCTCGAATTTTACAAGTCATTTTCACTTTAAGTGATCGTTTTTGCATTTCTAGAATAAAAACTTACAACTTTCGATAAGTTCCAGAAACTTACAAGGCAGAAAACGTCGAGAATTAACGACTTTTTAAAGTAAAGAATCCAGCACACCCCTAATGAATAACGTTGAGTCGTTTACTGTTGATTATGTTATTTGAAGTCATACATGCTGCTGCTGTGAAGAGATGGATGTTGGTTGGTGATGCTGTATTTCCTGCATTCTTTAACAATTTTGGTCCCATTTTATTTCCCTTTTTTGTTTTTGTATCACTTAACATTGAAAATATTCTTTCCGTTTCCGCGTTAGAATGCGGCAATGTTAGCACTATTTTCGCGAGAGTGGAAATGTTTTCAAAAAGGAACTTGCCTTGAAAGTTTTTGGTAACCGATAACATGTTCCAAAATTCTGATGGAGATTTGTTAGTTAGTTCTTTTTTCTCCTCCTCGCTAAAGTATCCAGATAAACTAATTCATAAAATGTAATTTACCAAGATTGAAAAAAGTACCTACGTTTCCCTCATTTGGCAAAATCTGTCCCTACGTTCCTACGCGGGCGAAATTTAGTGAAAAGTCCCTATGCGTAGGGACATGTCCCTACGGTTGGCATCACTGCCGACACGTGCAATATGAAGCGCCCTCTCGCGGCTGACAACTCACCCAACCCCCGATAAGCTGCAGGCGCTGTCGCGACAACTGAGAATAAAGTAGCGATGACTAATCTAAGATTAGATGTCAGAAATAAGGTGCCAGAAATATTTGTAATTGCGAGGGCACCTTTTCCTGCAATCCTTGCGACAAGTTACGTGCTTATTTCAATTGTAATTGTAACTGTAATTGTGAAAAGTGGAAACATTACAAAACAAGCGGTTTCTGTTACGGACTTCCTGAACGCAATTTGCCGGGACCTGTTGCATGAAGAGCCCGCCGAACGGCCGTCACTCTGGCGGTGAACGACTGAAATAACCTCCCTGTACATGTATAACTTATACAATTGCAATTTGTTCATATAAAAACACAAGAAGGAACAAGGACAAGAGACTTTCCAGCACTCCCTTGTATAACTCCTATCTACGCACACGCACATTCACGAAATGCGTTGCAATTAAGTGTATTCATTATTTCAGAAAATGTACTTCCTCAGTCATATGAAAGAGTAACCTTTACATGTAAATATATATATATAGCACACACACATATAGAAACACACACATATATATATACCTAGGTTATATATATAATATAATAAATCTTGACGTATCGTAATTATAAAACCAACATTTATATTAACATTGCAAATATGTATATAATATAGATTTACATTTTGTAAAATTTCCTCATTTTAGGAAATTACAGAACCGTTGTGCGACATACATGCATTCTAATTCTATTATTTCACGTCGCTTCTTTACCTTTCGTGTCAATCGTGACGACGAGAATAAATAATGAGCTGATGGAATTGATGATGGTGCAGACTCTCATATCTTAGTCAGGGTTCGAATCTGGGATCTCTGGCTTCACAGCAGGTTACACTGACGAGTCATTCACGAATGCCGATCCTTAATATACGTATAATACACAAAACTTGCAATGCACATATATACTCACACATATAAATATACACACCGGCTCAGTAGTTGAGTGCGATGAGTGGTCGACTTTTGATATGGCTTTCGAAGTTACCGGGTTTGAATCCCGACCTGAGCATGGCGTTGTTGTGTCCTGTCATAAATTTCATTTAATTTTTACTCATCGCGATTGGCAGAAAAGCGACACTTAATAAGAAAAATACAAATACCAAATACATACAAATTTATAATACATATATACATATTTACATAAGCATTCATATACATAATGCATACAGTGGGGTAGGAACAGGGTTCAGAGGAATACGCAGCACAGCTTCAAATTTTAACGAAGAGGACCTTAAAGTCATCAATCCGTGTATCACCCTGAAAATTTGTCTGACAAATGTAAGTGGTTACAGTTGGTAGAAGTATATTTTAATAACTATTAACGTTTTTTTAATATTATCATGCAATATTAGGAAATATTATTCACATGAAAAAAAATCTGTTCAAATTTTTCATATGGTGACTTGTATAAAGAGGTTTGGAGGTGTCATGATATTATAACCAACCAAAGGTTGGGTATACATCCCCAATACATACAGGCAGCACTCCACTCCAACCAAAGTACAAGGCCAATTCAATCCAGGTAAAATTAATAGGAATAGACATTCCCAGTTATGTTAAGATTAACAGTAATTAGGTCTAATTGGTAAAAGTATGATAAAACATCAAAATATTAAGTAAATGATAAGCCCCAGACCAAAATTCATTGGTTATCAAAAGGACAACCTTTTGTGGATAGACAGAATCCAGAGAGCACATGTTGCTTTTCATGCAAATTTTTTATTAACACATATATTTTCAGGATAACATTTGTGCAAGCACAAATTAACTTGCTTTCCCTGAAAATAACTCCAAGTCACAGTTATTAGTACAAATAAACCACAAAAACATAAAAAATCGATGTTTTTGACAAAAGACAATCGGTCTCACAGCACCAGAGTGCCAGTGGAACTAGCCCCGACTAGACTGCCATCTAGTGGATTTCTTGAGGTACTAGAGGAAGGCAAGTAACCCAAGGTGCTGTGGACCAATCAGATGGCCTCATGGGCGTGGCTACCAGACAATAGGACTGAGATAGCTTTTATCATGAGAGGAAGCCATCTTGATTTCACTTCGTCTGGATATTTAGTACAGTTCACATCGCTCCAAGTTTTTGGGCCAGAGTAGGCCAGTGGAGAGAGGAACAATGTGTTCCAACATGTGAAATATCTACTAAGTGCTTGGAATTAGTCCTGTAGTGTATAATATGAACGAATTACAGCACTTAAAGTGCCTTAAAGTGCATGGAACCAATATCCATGAAAATTCTGAAATTTTCAAAACCACATGGTGAGGACAATGAGCCTTCAGGAAACCATGATGCTTTGTATCCAAAGACATCCATGAATATTCGGCCCATCCTTTGTGATATAGCTCCCTGAAACAGTTCATGTGCAAGTCAATATCCAATATCAATGTCTTAAGATACCGCTATATTTTTAGTGCAAATTCACAGAAATCCCCCCATTTACAGTTGGAGTGATAAGTGTTTTGTTGAGAGGCCCATGTGTGATGAGGTGAATGCAGGATATGTAAGTACCATGCTTTTTGTTACCCATTTGTTGGTTCTAAGTGTAAAAGCGAACCTATAAGTTTGTGCAGTGCTTGTATATAGTTAAATGTGATAAGTCTCAGAATATTAAATGTGTCGTTCCAACATCTTGATCTATTAATTCATATTTGGGCGGGCAAGCCCGGGAAGCGTTCTACTCGCTCCGGAATAAATAGGCTGAAAGTCCTTATGATAAACCAGCAGTCATTCCTCGGAATGGATGCTGGTCTACTGGGGACATCCTCCATGTTAATGGTCACTGGAGGACAGCGTAGAGCTGCATGGGGATAGGTGTGTCCAGGTTGCATAGCCGGGTAGTTTCTTAGGTTCAATCAAGCCCAAAGTGGGTGAGTAGGTTAGGTTCACCTATCCTATTGCTCGGCAACGTAACCTGGAGGCACGTATCCCTGGACCAGCCGCGTAGACGAAGCCAGTCAACTCCTGAATCTGTCGTCTGTCCCATTTTTGTCTCGCGGATCGCAAGATTATGAGACTCAGCACCGGCACTCCCCAAATATGAATACCAGATCAAGGTCGCTGGAACGGCCAGCAGGTCGTGGGTTCCCACCCAACGGTAGTGCAAGTACCATTAATAACCCCCAACTTGACCTCATTGTAGCAATGCTCCAGGAACAGGCGAAAGTATCTGAAAACGTTAGTCAGAAACTTGAGGCACAGGGTCAGAAACTTGATGCGAAACTTGATGCGCAAGGTCAGAAACTTGAAGCACAGGGTCAGAAAATTGATGCTCAGGGTAGGGAATTTGCCAAGGCATCGGCCGAAGTAAATAGGAAACTCGAAGCCGTAAGGACGGAATTCCAGGCCAGACTGGACTCCATCCACAATGCCACCACAAAGACCTCAGAATTGTTAACTAAGCAAGTAGCGACCAACACCAATAGAATTAACCAGATAGAGATCCAATGTAATGACCTAGAGTTAAGATTAGGTAGGGATTTTACACAAGTGTCAGGCCAGATTTCGCAACTGAGGGAACTCGTTGGCGAAGTGCAAGGCGGTGACAATCAGACCACCACAGCTCAGATTCTAGGGAGGTTTGATGCCCTAGAAAACATATGCAGAGAGCTCACTTGCAGTGACCACATGGTCACGATCGAGAACAGGGTTCTCGAGCAAGTGAGGAAGGAAATGCCGAACTGCCAGGCGGAAGGCCGCAGATCGCATGAATGCATTTCCGAGGGCCAAGTCACTGAGCAGCGCACCTCCTCACAACAAAGGGTTGGTGAGGAGCAGCTGCCAGCAGAACAAAGGTCTGACGATGCAAGCCTGATGAGGATTCTTGCTTGCCTGGAAGGGATGGAGAGACGAATAACTCAGTCCGCCCTTCCACTGACGTCAGTTACCATGCCCGTCTCACCTGCACGGAATGTGTCTGTCCACCAGGCCTTGTACAAAGCCAAACGACGACCTAAGGGTTACGAAAGCTCTGACCAGAGTAGTGGCTATGTGTCTCCCCCTAACAAGTACCACCCACTTGGTAACTCCCCGGAGTCCAACTCCGAAAGCTCGGATGCCGAAGTCCGCAGCCAGAGGAAGAGGAAGAACCGGAGGAGGAACAAGAGCAAACCTAGGGTTAGGTTTGCTGATCTCAAACAGCTCCCAACCTTTAACGGGCAGGGGAACAGGCTGGCCTCCGATTTTGTGCAGGAGTTTGAGAGAGATCTCACTCTCCTGGAGGTAGATTTGGCGGAAGCCCTCCAAATAATCTCGTTCTGTCTACGGGACGAGGCAGGGCAGTGGTACGAGAGGAACGAACGAAAGTTCAAGTCCTACTCGGATTTCAAAAGGCAGTTCCTCTCATATTTCCAAGGGGATGGGTGGAGAGCTTCTTCCCTTGCGAAGGCTCTCAACGAAAGGTACAACCCATCCCAGCACAGATCAGTGCACAAGTATTTCTGGCGCCAAGTCAAAATGATTAGGCTTGCGTTACCAGAAATCGCCGACAACCAGGTTTTCACCCACGTTGTGCAACAGCTGCCGCGGAGCTTGAAGGACCAGTTAATCCTAGCTCCCTTCGTCTCTCTTCAGGAGGTGGCCAACTCCATACTTCGGTATGAGAGTGTGCAAGTGCCACAATATCCTGAGAGGGAAGTTGCAAGGCCAGCACGACCCAATTACGGGAAAACCACGACTCGCATTAACCGGACCTATGTGAGTCGTGGTCAGGGTGAAGCGAGCGGTTCGTCCAAAAAGGAGGACGCTCACATGTGCAAATCTGCGAGGGGCTCCCGGCCTAAGGAGTACCCAAACAGAACCAAGGTAGACCGGAGAAAGGGTGGAACGTCCCAGCGTAAGAGTTCCGCCAGCTCACACGGGTCTTCCGAGCATCTCGCTGAGGTGCATCCAAATGTGCACAACCAGGGAAACTAGGTAGGCAACGTCCTGACGTGGGGAAGGGCGATGCCAAACCTAAACCTGTCCCACAATGTTCAGATTCATGCAAGCACACTCCACTGATAAATCAGTATCAGGCAGTGGGTGATTCAATGTTATCACGTCTTGCGCAAAGAAAATTCGGGTATCCTGTCTAAAGAGACAGTGATGGTAATTACCACATCGGACTTTGCATATCTGGACAAACCTCAGCGCAGTTGTTCAGTGCTTTGAGAAGGGAAAAGTGTGTTCATAAAAATGTGTTATTAATGGTATCCACAAATGATATGCTCCGAGGGAAGGACACCAACCAGGTGTTCCGGAACCTCCAGGATATCATTTACACCCTAAAGAGGAAAGGTGCTCAGAAGGTCATTGTTCTGACTCCTCCACCAGTTCCCAGGTTAGCCAATGAGAACCGGCACAGGTTCTGGGCCATGTATGACTCATTGATTGCAAAAATATTATCCCTTGATGATAATAGCAATGTAAGGGTTCTGGATTCCTCATCGAAATTTGTGCATAAGGGCCAAGAAATGAACATGTCGCTGTTCGAAGAAACCATGGGTTACGGTCAAAACATGAGACCTGACCTGGTTCACTTCAGCCCACGAGGTATGGATACCATACTCAACGCACTCGATGAGGTAAAATGGTTCACCAAACCAGGTCACACACCCAAGGGTAGACAAACGGGATCTCAACAGAGCGAGATGAATGCCATTCTGCCCTATGAGCAACCCTCGGGAAACTAGCCTGTGCTATTCTCGCTGGGGGTGATGGTGGCCAGGGTGTAATGATTCCTCCTCGGTTAGTAAGCATAGAATTTATTATTGAGGAAACTCATTGGTATATATTGTGTATAATTTTCACTTCCCCCAAAGAATCATAGTAGACAATGGTCCCCAGTTAGGGCCAAACAATTCACTCAGGAACTCCGTTATGGAACACCTTCATATTCCGACAGGTGAACAAACCGAATGGGATCAGTAATTGTTCATGGCTGTATCCCGGACGGCCAAAAGGCGAAACAAAGCCAACAATAAGGTAAATGAGTCACAGCAAAACAGAACTGTGATCAAAGTGTACGACTTAGTTTTTCTTAAATCCCATCTCCAAAGCAAAGCTCTAGAGGGACAGACCCACAAATTGTTCCACACCTTCTTCGGTCCATTAGTTTGTAGTGATCAGGTGACAGACAACATATTTAATCTTGTTCATTGTGTTAGTGGTAAGAGCCTACCCAACCAACATGTGAAGAACATGAAGTTGTGGAGGTGTAGCTATAAGGTGTATAGTCATTACATTGAGAAGCTCAAACTACTACATCCGGTGTTAGCATCGAGAGTACCTCAAAGAAGTTAATTCAAGCCAAGGGGCCTCTGAATTCAACGAGGACTCAACCTCAATCCCGACGGGGTGCAGCCGTTTCCCTACGACTTGCTTTGTCTGTTGGTAAGACGAGTAACTGCGCACAAATGGCTCCACCCTCGTACCCTTGTGATACTTCCCCATGGAAACTGTAGATGTCTGCTCGTCAGCTCTACGTTTCTTCCTAAACCCGATATCAGTAGGACCTAGGAGAGAAGTACGCGACGGTACGGCTCCTGCGCTATAGTATTAGTCGCATAAGAGGTATTGGTATCCCTCTAGCGCATCCAGGGTAAGACGCACGGATAGGAGTGTACAACAGGTACAAGATGAGGAGAAAAAGCTACACATTTTTTGGACACTAGTATTAATATATGTTAAAGGTCAGAGGTTTTGTGGATGAAGTTCTGTCTGGTCTGTGACATTCACCCATTTGTACATAGGGTATACAATTTTTGTCAAGATCATGTAAGGGATTATTTTATCATTGTATGCAAAAGTCAATTTGATTGTTGTATACAAAAGCCTATTTCATTGTTGAGTATAAAAGTCAATTTCATTGTTGTATACAAAAGTATTATTTCAGTGTGATATGCCAAGGCAATTTCATTTTGGTATAAAGGGTAAATTCATTGTTGCTTACTAAGAAAATTTCTTTGTTGGACACAAAAGTTGATTCCAACCATCATATAGAGATTTATTTCCCTATGAGTGTAATTCTATGCTAAATCACTCACCACCAATCAAGCAAATATTGTGTAGCAATCATTGGGTAGTTGCACTATCAATGGGTTAGGTTCGACCAAACCAGGGCTAGCAGTAATAGAAATATGCGAGCACCCCCAAACATATAGGGTTGTTTATGGGAAACAACCCAAAACCAACATGGGTAAGGCCAAAGCCTGCGTGTGAAGTGGGGCCAGTGAGTACATCGCTCCAACTCCACCGCAGTGTCACCACAAAAACCCCGGAGCAAACATACAAAAGTGCATGGTGTCATAGGCAGCAGCAGACCCCCAAACATATACCAGGAACTAGAGACAATCATTTCAGCGTTCCAGCAATATGGGGAAGCAGGGAGTATGTCAGGGGTTCGTAATCGAACATTGACATCCAGAAACGAACCACCATGACAATTCCACAGACTTCACACAAGGAGTGCAGTCCACAGATTGTGCACAATCCCAATGGACAGCCAGGTCAAAGCATTGTTCCGCCAATCGAGCAACAAAAACATTCGCTGGCAACGGATGTTCCACAAAGCCAGGCGACAGGGATCTCCACCTAAGGAGATACTGAAGAACAATTGTGAGGTGACCAAACGTGGACAACATACAAAGGTGTATGGTGAACATTTCTTGCAGGTACTGCACCCTCAAGTGAGTGAGGGGCAGAAAGTAGAAACACATCTAAAAACTATTTAGCAGCTCAGGTCAAATACAAAAACTGTATTCAATGCGACAAAGAGCAGACATTATAACATGAATAACTAAAATCATTTAGTGAAAACTTTTAAGTGTGTGTTATATTAACCATGTATATACCTTCTAGGAAATCGTTCGATATATCGAACAGAACAATATCTCAGACATATATCCAAGTGACGAGCAAGAAGAATTGCAAATTTATTTTCTTTCATGTATATGTTCTTTTCGGACCAGCGTGGTCATAACGATTCAGTGTGTATATAAATATTTTGTGTATGTATTTGGGTATAGTGTAGTAAAGGGTAAAGAAAAATGATCCGCTTCACGTATCCTTTTTCTTTTCCCGAGGGCCCGGGATATGTATAACCAACCAAAGGTTGGGTATACATCCCCAATACATACAGGCAGCACTCCACTCCAACCAAAGTACAAGGCCAATTCAATCCAGGTAAAATTAATAGGAATAGACATTCCCAGTTATGTTAAGATTAACAGTAATTAGGCCTAATTGGTAAAAGTATGATAAAACATCAAAATATTAAGTAAATGATAAGCCCCAGACCAAAATTCATTGGTTATCAAAAGGACAACCTTTTGTGGATAGACAGAATCCAGAGAGCACATGTTGCTTTTCATGCAAATTTTTTATTAACACATATATTTTCAGGATAACATTTGTGCAAGCACAAATTAACTTGCTTTCCCTGAAAATAACTCCAAGTCACAGTTATTAGTACAAATAAACCACAAAAACATAAAAAAATCGATGTTTTTGACAAAAGACAATCGGTCTCACAGCACCAGAGCCATCTGGTGAGTGCCAGTGGAACTAGCCCCGACTAGACTGCCATCTAGTGGATTTCTTGAGGTACTAGAGGAAGGCAAGTAACCCAAGGTGCTGTGGACCAATCAGATGGCCTCATGGGCGTGGCTACCAGACAATAGGACTGAGATAGCTTTTATCATGAGAGGAAGCCATCTTGATTTCACTTCGTCTGGATATTTAGTACAGTTCACATCGCTCCAAGTTTTTGGGCCAGAGTAGGCCAGTGGAGAGAGGAACAATGTGTTCCAACATGTGAAATATCTACTAAGTGCTTGGAATTAGTCCTGTAGTGTATAATATGAACGAATTACAGCACTTAAAGTGCCTTAAAGTGCATGGAACCAATATCCATGAAAATTCTGAAATTTTCATAACCACATGGTGAGGACAATGAGCCTTCAGGAAACCATGATGCTTTGTATCCAAAGACATCCATGAATATTTGGCCCATCCTTTGTGATATAGCTCCCTGAAACAGTTCATGTGCAAGTCAATATCCAATATCAATGTCTTAAGATACCGCTATATTTTTAGTGCAAATTCACAGAAATCCCCCCCATTTAGAGTTGGAGTGATAAGTGTTTTGTTGAGAGGCCCATGTGTGATGAGGTGAATGCAGGATATGTAAGTACCATGCTTTTTGTTACCCATTTGTTGGTTCTAAGTGTAAAAGCGAACCTATAAGTTTGTGCAGTGCTTGTATATAGTTAAATGTGATAAGTCTCAGAATATTAAATGTGTCGTTCCAACATCTTGATCTATTAATTCATATTTGGGCGGGCAAGCCCGGGAAGCGTTCTGCTCGCTCCGGAATAAATAGGCTGAAAGTCCTTATGATAAACCAGCAATCATTCCTCGGAATGGATGCTGGTCTACTGGGGACATCCTCCATGTTAATGGTCACTGGAGGACAGCGTAGAGCTGCATGGGGATAGGTGTGTCCAGGTTGCATAGCCGGGTAGTTTCTTAGGTTCAATCAAGCCCAAAGTGGGTGAGTAGGTTAGGTTCACCTATCCTATTGCTCGGCAACGTAACCTGGAGGCACGTATCCCTGGACCAGCCGCGTAGACGAAGCCAGTCAACTCCTGAATCTGTCGTCTGTCCCATTTTTGTCTCGCGGATCGCAATATCCGGGACGCATGAAGCTGTACAAAATATTTCGGGCTCTTTTGAGAGCTAAAGGAATGGACATACATACTCCCTAGCTGCAGTGTTATAATAGTACTTGGGAAAATTACCAACTCGAAAATGAGAAAAGTGTTTTGTTGATGCAAACACACAGATAATTACAAATCTCATAAAACCAAGAAAGGGAAGTCCCAGTTGTGTGATGATCCTGAATGTAATATGACGTAAGAAAATTTCTGAAGTGAAATTTGTACCCCTGAAATCAATAACATTCGTGCGCCGCTGTATATATTATTTGGTATGTTTGGTGAGTTTCTCTTAACTTCTAATGTTATGTACACCACAGGTCCAGGTATCATTATCACGTAACAATTTTCACAAAATGGAAATTCGTGGAGAAATAGGAAATATAAGGCACTTAACTGCAAACACACCACATTTATCCCATTGGGAAAAAAATGATATTAAAATAAATGAACATTCGATGTCAGAATGGCAATGGTGCAGGCTTTCACGTTAAGTGAACGAACCTCTACAATCGTATTTATTAATATAATACTCTTGTTAGCGAATATAGGTGGAGGGACGGGGCTTAAGTTAGGTTACAGTTAAGTTGAGAGTCACAGTTATGCCAATTGCCAAGATAGTGGGCAACATCAAATATCACTTATTTCTTAAATCATGGTTGATGCAAGAACTTTCTTCAATTGTAACAAACGTATTATATTTTTTGTGCAAGGAGACACCTTCTCTTGGCATTTCTAAGTAAATTACTTTCATAGATACAGTGATCTTGTAGCGTAGTCGAAGAATTGCTTGTAGGTCGGGAAACAATTCATGCAAACATTAGTCATACATATATTTTGTTAAAGATCAGTGTCCTTAAAGGGAATAATCAAGCTAGCTTTACCTCAGTAAACGTTTCTCAGTTATCCATCAAAAAGTAAAACACTGATAAAAGACAAACCGAAGTTCAATGACAACTGTACATTACCGCTGTGACCTTATCCTGGACACTTTCTTGCAGAAACTGCTACAGCATGAAATAAATAAGAATTCTTGTAAATGATGTGTCTTTGACTGTGATCTTAAAGACATGCCATTTCATTAAATTGGCGAATACTGGTTACACTTGGCAAGATATCTGCTTCAAGGTTTTAGCATATACGAGGAATATTGCACATTTACACGTTGCAATTGCTGCCATATTTGATTGTGGCCGCCATATTGGTTGTGCAGGCACTCCAATGTTTTAGAACAAAAAAGAAATATTTAAATTTTCGTTTAGTGATTTTTGATTACGAGTTGGGTCCTCAGTTTCAAATCGTCATGTTGTCAGCTATCGATTGCAAGCACGAAATGATACTTGCTTCAGAAGCATATTAACATTTTAAAACTTAATGACAGTATTTGTTTCACAAATGTGTGTGACTACTGTATGGTTATGGACGGACAGGCGCCCTGTGTCATTTATGTTCTATATTGCAGTCACAAAATATTTTCCACGTATGCACAGAACGATCGTATTTGCACAAAATATGTGAAAAACATGGTTCTTTCAGCTTTTACACTCAAGTCAAATGCTTCTGCTTGCAATGATCATTGGAAAGTGTTTCCTCCTTTAATATCTCCAGCATAAATTTAACAAGTTGTGCATGTCCACCTTCTACAGCAAAGAATGGACTTCGTCTGTACCTTCATCCTAGAATTTCTCCATGGTTATGATCACTGTTAATCAGACTTCCAAGGCTGCAACTTCCTCAAAAGGAAATCCACCATATTTTTGTCACCATATTCTGCAGCGATGTGAAAGGCATTTCTTCCTTCATGGCTATGATCAGGGTAATCTGAAAACTCTTCAATACTTAAGCTTTCCATTGTGCTCAATTGCTAGACGAAGTTGTGTGTTTACATTTACGCGTATATCGGGAGATGTATAGGCTACAGAAAATATTGGGACACACTTTCTGTCACGTGTGAGAGTATGTTAGCTACTTCAGTCATACCATTGCTTACTGCTTCGGCATGACAAGTTTCAAGGTAATCATTCAGAGGTTCTAAGTCGCTTGAACATTCTATCGCCTTGGGCGTTACTCTTCTTATGAAATCTTCCTTACCAAAATAGTCAAGGACATCTCCTCCTCTCTTTATCATCGCGCATATGAAGTACTCTGCTGCTGCATAGTTTTTATAAAACAGAGTTTCCTCTAAAAGTCTTTTCCCTTCTGCATCAGCTGCCAATAGACAGTGGAAGATGCTTCCACCTTCTTTCTCCATTTCATTCAAAAGCACATCCAAAACTTCTCTGTCCACGTATTTGGCCAAATAGTAAATTTGTGACTTCTCTGTGTCAATTTGTTCAGAAAATAAGGACATAATGCTGCCTTTTTCTTTTTGGATTTGACGAAGGATAAACATAAACAATTCAGAATTTCTTTTCTGGAAAAGGGTTGGCATAAATTCGTCCAAGATCATGGAACTCCACAGACTCCACTGGAAGATGTTTTCTCCCTCTTTTTCACACATCGTCTGCATCAACAATGTTGAAACACTTGTGTTGCCGCTTAATATGGAATAATGTAAGAGAGTTTCACCATATTGGTCCCTGCTGTACAAGAAGTTCTTTAAATATTTCCGATTCTCTGTGACTAGTTGAATCAAGTACGAGAGACAATTCCATGATCGATAAAGATAAGCAATTTGGAAAGGTGATCTTCTCTTGATACCACGGAAGCAACAAACGAGATTGTTAACAAAAGTAATCTTGTCCTTTTTGCTTCCAACGTTCTCAAACAATAATTGTATCACCTGCACATTGTCGTGTGCAATGGCATGGTACAGTGGTGAGATCTCGCAGTTAGCAAAAACAAACCAGAAAATAATACTTGACTTCCTCATTCTATCTTTACATTTTCTTTTCTTCGTTCCTCGTAAGTGGGCATTATATTTTGGGATCATCTTCTTCTTTATCTCGGTCCCACTTCTAAGTACGCTTCTTTTACGTAACTTTCTTGTACAGTTCTTCACTACAAAATCCAGAAGTTCGAGATCACCATGAGACGCTGCTTTACGCAACAGAGTGTTCCTGTATTCTTGCCTGGAGAGAGTGCGTGCTAGAAGAACACGACTTTTCATTTCTATGACTGTGAATAACATCTTTACAACTTCTGTGTGACCATTGGAGGAGGCGCAGTGAATAGCACTCTGTCCACTAGCTGTCTCTTGTAGAATGTAAGTAAATATGTTGAACTTATACTCCCTGATCTTGTGAAGGATAAACCCTACTAAACACAAATTTCCCCCCACAGCAGCTGAATGCAAAAGTGTCCACCCTTTCTCGTCCGGATAGAAGCAGTGACTGCAGTCTCCACATTCCTTTTCCACTTCTTCAAGAAGATACTCAACGACGTCCTTCCTCCTTCTCTCAGCTGCACAGTGGACACAAGTCTTACCCTCCTTGTTTCTTCGTGTGATGCAATACTCGATACTTGAGTCACTTTTGCGTATTATTTCAAAGTAGACTCTAAGAACAACTATATTGCAGAACTTTGCAAGGCCATGCACAAAATTCTCAAGTTTACGATCTTCATCGCGAAAGTTCATGACATCTGCCTCCAACCTCGATGATGAAGTTTTCCTATTCATCAAGCACTCTAAAAATGTTTGGAGAATATATTCTTGGCGTACAATGTAGTCTGAGTTACATTCTGGTTTATTCCCTCTTCTATATAGTGTCTGAAGAATAAACTCAAGTATCCGTATTGTTCCATACCTGACTGACAACTCAATCAGAGAATTTGCATCGTTTCCTATAAAGTGGATGAGACTTCCTCCTTCCTTCTCAATCTCTTCTGCGAGAAGTTTAAACCTTTCAAACTGATTGTCGGAAACAGCTACTCTTAGAGCATTTTCTTTACTAACATTTTCGGAAGTAAGACAGTAGATTTCATCAGATTTTCGGAAAATATATTTCAGGAAATTTTCAACACTATCTGGCACGGAAACAGCTTGACATAGTTTAACTATTTCACACCTCATCTGTTCCCTTATCCATTCCATGCAGCATACTCCATTAATAGTTTGGGAGCGCCAAATATGCTCATTCTTATCATCATCTAAGTAATGAAGACTGTTCCTTTGGGAGGAAACAGTTTGCAAAATGTAAGCTAATAGGTTCTTTCCATGTTTCTTGATTTTATGAAACAAAATTTCAAACAACTGAATTTCATCACCCGATTTACGAGAGATGTCGAATGGAAGGTAATTTCTATCTTGGAAAACAGGTGTTTGTTCATCTTTCACTTTCAAAATAAGAAATTCCACTATATCCATATTTCTGTGATAAGCAGCCCAATGGAGGACAGTTTTTCCTTGATTGTCTTTCTGAAATATGCATTCTAGTATTCTTTCTTCCCTGTCTCTAATTTCTTCAATGTATATCTCGCATACTTCAGTGTGATTCCTCCGAACTGCATAATGTAAGAGGGAAAGGTGTTGCAAATCTGGTGATATAACATAATGAAAAATGTTTTCCCTTTCTGTGCCTAATTTACTTATTAGAAATTTAACAGAATTCCTTGTATCACATACCGCAGCAAAATGTAACATGGTTTCATGTGATTTAAAAGGTTGTAACATGAACGAAACAATGTTGCCATGTTCTGCACTCACTTTTCTGAAAATTCTTTCCAAATCACAGTCGTTGCAACATAAGAGAATTGACCACGCCACCTCGTTTAGCGACGTGTCGCCTTTCAACAAACACTCTACAAAATTAAAACCTGACTTCCCTGGGATGAAGAAAGACCTTTGTGCATCTAGTTCTTCTGCAAGGTTTCGGCAGCAATTGCTTACCATCATTTTGTCAACGAATAGCGCGACGCATGTTCTTTGTCCTTCCAAGGTATCAATAGAAATACCATCGATGCATTTCTTTAGATCATCCCATGTACAATGCACAGAAAAGTCGGTACATTTGTCAAGAAGAATTTTAAACACTTCAACATTGCCATTTCTTGCAGCGATGTTCAAACCACTGCGACGAAATTGATCTTGAGAATAAAATATTTGCTTGAACTGAAAAACATCGTTCGGACATAATCTAAGGCCATTGAGCATGTCTTCCAGGAGATCTGATTTCCCATT
This sequence comes from Lepisma saccharinum, assembly GCF_977018435.1. Classification (NCBI taxonomy): domain Eukaryota; kingdom Metazoa; phylum Arthropoda; class Insecta; order Zygentoma; family Lepismatidae; genus Lepisma; species Lepisma saccharinum. The sequence goes on from NC_139243.1 coordinate 80,813,434, forward strand.
CTCACACAGATATCTAAAAAGCGTGCATTTCTCCTTCATGCTAAATCCATCAAGTCCTCGCTTTGAAAGAAAAACAGAACATATTTCCCAGTTCCCCAACATTGCAACCACTTGCGCTGGGGTATATTTGTGAAGACGGTCCTTTATGCGCGTATTACACCCACTTGTTAGAAGCAATTCTACTGCCTCCACGTGTTCATAGGAAGCCGCTAGGTGGCAGGACGTTCTTCCCAGTGAATCTCGTAGGTTAACTGAAGTTCCCTTTCCAACTCTTTCTTAATCGCTTCTACATCATTTGCGATAGCAGCGGTATGAATTCTACTTGCAGCTAAGGCGTTATCCAGAAACAACCTTACCATAGAAAATCTACTTTTGTAGAATCCACTCTTCAATGCCTTCACGAATTTCCTGCAACATTTCTTCATTTGTAGGAGATGGTGTATTGCGAAGAAGTACTCTGCAAATGTTCTGTGGATAAAGGATAGTCCTCTTCCGTCAGTCTTCTGCAAAATCCCAATCCGGAGAATTTGATTCTCTTGAAGTATTTGATTCTTTCGTAGTCTTTGCTCTTTCTTAGGTTTCCTTCTGAAACAACAATCACATGGATAATCAGAGTCGAGGAATAGCTCTTTAAGAGCTAGCTCTACACATGCATCTCTGTGATCATCATCGATATTTTCCTTTGCGTTTATGTCAAACAAAGCACCTTCCTTCAGTTCATTCCTAAAGATGTCAGCATATTTCTTTTCTTCAAAACTTCTATAAAGCATTAAGATGTTGTCAGTTTTAACCATCACAGGCAAGACCTGAGGATCGTGCTTCTTGAAATATGCATTGCATTTATTTAAATACACTTCCCCAAGCAACGTTACCAACAAGGGAATCCCTATCAAGCTCTTTATCTCTTCATTAACTTGATGAGAAAAATTCTTCACGAGCTCCCGTGCATAGACGTGAACATGTTCTGCTTTGTCCTCATGGGAGGAAATACCCAGGTTCTTAATCCATGTCTCTGCGAGAAGCTTTTCCTGCTCAGTTTCATTTAATGGTTTCAAGCGGTAAGCAATGGTTGATACTCCTAACTCCAATTCTTCTTTGTAGTGGAGCCTCGTCGTTATAATTATCTGGCCAAGAGAGTTCTCCTTCAAATTGTCTAAGACGATTCGCACCTTCTCCCTTTCTTCTTTCGAACCAATCTCGTCGTATCCGTCCAACAGGAGAATAAAGTTCCCTGTCACTTGAAGGCTGTGTTGGAACAAGTGCTTTGAGAGTGAACTCTCTCCTTCCAACAAAACCTCACTCAAGCACTTGACGATGGTGGAAATGCTGTCACTTGGATTCAAGTTGAGAAGTTTGCTCGCAACGTCTTTGAGGGTCACGTTGACAACCCATCTGTCGCTGTGATTCTTTTTTTCTTCCTCTGCTATGTGGGAGAGCAGAGTGGTCTTCCCCATTCCTGGCTCGGCTGCAACTATAGCAATTGGCTGCTTCTCAATTTCTGCGACATCTGCAGTTTCTCTCTCATTTATGTATTTGAACAGTTCCTCCACTGTACCATGAGTTTGAAGCCATTGCAATTCAAGACATTTTGTATAAGGTGAGGAAGTAGTTAACTTTAATTTGTGAATTGTCTTATCTGGAAACTTTCCACGCAATTCCACAAACTTTACATCAGCTTCCTCAATATTTACTGGATATATATTTTGATTTACCTCTGACAATGCACGAAGTGATATGAGTTCATTCCAACCAAAAATATAAAATTTGCAAATCTTTTGTACCTCTTGGGAAGCTTCTACAACAAATATTTCATCCACTATTTTACCTAAACTATATAGATCTAAGGTCTTGACATAGAACTTCCTTGGGATGAATATCTCCAGTTTATTCCCAATACTAGTAGTATGTTCGCCTATGGTAATGTTTGATTGCGACAAGAGAGTTTCAATGTCAAATGAATCAAGTGGAGGCATGCAATTCCCACTACATAGTGTACGAAGGACCACAGGAATTCCTTGAAATATTACCATCTTTTCCATGATCCAGTTCTGACTTTGGCAAGAGAGGCTATTGATACTATATGCATCGTCTTTCACACAAGTAATGTATTTGTGCAGTTCAGACATTTTAGACACAAATATTAATTTAAATGCATTTCTTTTTGGTTCCTTTGTCAGGTGCGACTGTTTGTTTTTGGAGAACTTAAAACGTTCCACAAGAGATTTAAATGTTTCGTTCCACATTTCTGAATTATCTTGTGCTTCGTAACCAACTACTACTAATGGCTCTTCACTTAAAAGAAGCGAAGGCAAGACAATGTTCCTCGCTTTTACCAAATCCTGAAAATGCAAGAGAAGTGTATCTTTGGAAACGTCTGGATGCTTAATTAATTTGTTGCAACACAGCTTTGGGTTAGTAGTACTGACATGTATAACACTTCTATTAGTTTGAAGTATCTCCTTCACGAAACCTGTCTCTCTGTCTTTCAGCAACATCTCCTCTAAAGCAGATTCTTCTTCCATCTTGAATTGTGAGTAACGAATATCTACGGCTGCAGATTTCAGTCTGGATGACAGAAGGCAATCTGATACTTAACCTTTCTTCTATGCATACGATTCACATCTTTAATTTCTTCTTTCGAGGCTTTCCTCTGTAATGAAAAATTAATTATGAACAGCAACAAACATTAGTTTAAAAGAACCTTCAGCTCTTATCTAAAGTTTCTTAAAACAATTATTAAAATCACCATTGTGCAACAGATCTTTGAGGGCCAGGGGGTTTTGGTCAGCGTATCGGGTACAGTTGCCACAATATTTTCTGAGTTTCGAGGATGCCGTTAATTTCTGTTGCTTCTAGCTATTGTCAGGGCTTAACGTGAACCGTAATTAGGGCCACCAGCTCGCTTTAAGGGAAAAGTTGGACATAATGTCCCAAAATGTAGAACTTTAAGTAAAAATATAGGACACAAAACATTCACAATGAATAATACACATTTCCAGAACATATTCGAAAGTAATATAAAATTTACACTTTTCAGCTTTAAAAAAATATGATTTCTTAATGAATCGAGGAATAAACGTGGTAAACGTTGTAAGTGACAAAATCGAAAGTGTTGGGAAATCGCATCGTTCAGCACATCAGCCCGTAAGAACGTTCACAGTAGTGTCTCCTTACACGCCCTTTGAACTCCTTAGAGGGCTACCAGCCACATTTCACGTTTACCACATTATAAAGCATGGCACATTTCACAGTTTAACGTGGAAAACGGTGTTTGAATTATTGTGGCACTTACAGCGTTTACCATTTTTAGTCTTCAATCCTTAAATGCAAAATTACCAAACTTGTAATCAATCTATACAATACACTTTTTGCTACTTCTTTTCACTGATACTCCTCAGTCATTTTTTTTTTTTAAAAAATTAAGGTAAAGTCATAATACAATTTGTGACACACCGAACAGTCAAACTTTTTGAAATTGTGCTGAAACCCAGTACCAAACTTCATACAGACGTTTTGAAAAAAAAAAGTATATTTTCCACATGACTCCGTTGTGCTGATGGCAATGAAAGTACTCTCCCATTATGACCAGGAATGGCAAACAGATATTTAGCAAATAATTGGTTTCAGACGTTTCATCTAGGTTAGTTTTTATTTCAATCACTTTGTTCTCTATACAGAAACGGCCCAGAAATTTTGGACCGTGTGGGCAGAAGCTGTATATTGATATCTTAGGGTGGGCACTTAAGGCTTCAGGAGTTCCCTCTCCATCTCTCTCTCTCTCTCTCTCTGTCCTTTCACTTCAGGTTTTCCCCTTTCCTCTTTCTCCTTTTCTTTCAAACTATTTGTTACCTCAATCACTGTGCATTTCTTTTTCAACTTTTCAAATGTTATTGTTCTTTACTTTCCGTTTGTAAAAATGTTGCCTATCGAAATTTTATCGCTTTCGAATAACAGAGCTAAGGAAGTTAAAAGAAAAGTTTAATTTGCTGTGGGCGGTTCGGAAATTTAGAAAATTTTGGTAAGTGCTATTCGTTTAAGATCTAATGAAAACATAATTTCTGTAAATGGTAGATATGATAGATATTTTCTTTTAATATTTATTTGCGTGTAGAAATAACAAATAATAATATTACCAGAATTTTAATATGAATTTATTATTTTTATATTGGTAGTAGTAGTTGTAGTATTATTCGTGTTTCTTCATTTGTTTTTGGCGCTCAGCTATTGACTGAAATCACTTTGAGCACTGGCTTCCACATACTGCATTGTCGACAATACCAGAACAACTTTTTTTCTTTTTTGTTTTAGACTGAAACCATGTTTTTTTTATTATTAATATACAAACGAAACGTGCTTAAGTAACCCGTACCTGCTCATTTTCTTCGATTAATTTTCGTCACCATCCACATCGGAACTCATCGTTCTCCGTTTGGCGGGCTTCCGGTCTGCGCTGTTTCTGTGATGGCCGCTAGGAGCGCTGCTTGTGCTGGATTGTTGCCGTTCCTAGTGATAACCGAATTATTACAATAAATTAAAGAAGTACGCGGATGGATACCCGAGTTTGGACTACAATTAAAAATTAACCACTAGAGCTACATAAAAACGAATTGCATCAAAATTTATCTTGTGTAATTCTGCGTTAATCTATGCTAAAAAAACATTTCCGAGTATCCCTTTCATTTTCTTCGTCGTGAGAACAAACAAATACATGCCGTTCTTTTAGTTTTGCAAACGATCGCTCACTTTCAATTTCTATAAATAGAAAAACGGGCGATCCGATCGTGATGAAATTTAAATACGGTACAGGCAGAAAGATTTGAAAAACAATGATTTATTTTCAGATTTTTAAAATTTGTCAAAAAACAATTATCAATTTTGTGAAACAACTTTTTCTTAATATTGGGTAGTTCTACAAATACAATATTTGTCTTGTTTTGAAGCTATTTCCACCTGCTTTTTTTTATTAGAAATTCAATATCATTGTAAATTCACACTGAAAAAACGATTTTATACAGATTTTTATTACTCAGTAAGGATGAATGTGGAACGTGCCTACACCGCATGCATTACTCGCAGTGACAGCCCGCAATTTCGACGGTTCAACGGAAATCGCTTGTGTGGTTCCGATACTTTTGAACTCTCTGCTTGTACGCATTATAAATCCCAGAAATGTGTAAGCCTAGTTAGACGCACAGCCTTCAAATTAGGCTGATGGCAGAAGTTCGCGTTGTCGCCACGTCGGAGCACAACCCGTGTGTTCGGAGATTTAAGAAAATAAAGGATGTCATTGTAGAGTTAGTCTTTGTAATCCACGTAATACAAACTGACAGTATTCGCTCGAAAGGTCTGGGATGACACAAAAGGACCCCGGAGAGAGGTTGGTCTGACGCTCGAACTACTATCCGTGACAAAAATATTGAGCCCACGGTTTGCGTGCTTGTAAATTGTACTCCATCGGCGGAAAAAAGTGAAATATGCCTCATTGGAAAGCTACAAGTGCCTGCTTTAGACAAAAGCAAAACAACTCTGTCTGTTTTCTATTCAGACAAAAATGTTCGTAGAAGTGTAGTTTTTTCGCGTGTTTTTTTTAAATAAGTCGAATTCAATTGTGTGTAGCTACGTGTAAAACCATCGTAAACATATTATTTTTTTTGTGACTGAACCTTGTTTATGTGGAAATATCTCAGCCAAATATAAGCGTACTATCATCTGTGGAACAGTCACAATTAATGATTAATTATGATGTTGCAATCTCGGTAATTGTCAGCCCAATTGCCATGATATGCATATCAAAATGATGGCCGAGGAGTAAAAATCAAACTTTCGTATCTCATTCTTCCACACTGTGCGAATTGAAAGCAACAGAGATGATTGTTTTTCTTGGCAACCGGTTCCCGCGCAATTCGCATCGTTGCTAAGAAAGCACGTAGAGCGTTGCCAAGCGTCGCTGCTTGCCCTTTCAACTCTGCGTCCAAGCAGCTTTGACACGGGAAATGAGCCGAAACAATGTGTTGCGCAAAGGAAAGCATTGTAGAGATGTCGAAATTTTCTTTTGCCACTTCTCTGTTTACATTCCTGCCATGCATTATTGCCTGAACTCCCACACAGCCATAATAATTCTTACGTTCATTCTATCCAGGCAGTCGGTCTCTCACAAGTTCGCGTGTTTGTTCGTACGCACTGTATTGAGTGATGGCTGTTCTGTGAAGTAATTTTTTTGTTGCATGAAAATGGCAAGACGGTAATATCATAATGGCGCAAAAGAAATTATAGTCAGTGCCAAGAGATATTTCGACCAGGGGAAACGAATAGGCGCATCTCACGACATAAACCAAGGTTTTTAAGTGTACGGCGGAGTGTTTTGGGGGTTACGTCAGCACAGTGAAAAAGGTATGTAAAGAAAAAGAAAACAACAAAAATTTGCATCGACCCAATATTTTATTGGGCGAGTTTTTCCAAAGTGTGGTGAGAAGAAAGATACACGACTTTTCTTTTAATTATCCAGTTCAACAGAATCCATTATGAACAGCATTTTATACTTTTACTTTTCACTCATATTTATTGAAAATTTACTAATGTTTTTAGTTCTTTTGTCTCTCTTAATGAACCCACAACTCCTTGCTTACTACAAGAGTTGCAGCTGTGAAACAGACCAAACTATAAAAGCAATATTCCAGATGCGTTAAATGATGAAACCACCACCACTACTCGACACGATGATTAAGTGAATTTTGCGTGATAAGCACAATTTACATGCGTTTTGCTCGAAATATATTTTGTTAAAATGTTAGTTGGCGTGAAGGTTTCAAGTGAGCATTTTTTTTAAATATAATTTGTATGCGTTGCTATCGCTAGTATGCACCTCACTCTGTTTCCCTTTCTTATGAAATCGCTGTACACAGCAGGAGCGTTATTATTGTATACAGAGAAGACTGGATCTCTCATCGACTTCATTCAAATCGTCCTCATCGAACATTGTTTTACTCAATATATCTGTTTAAATGTGAGACATAAAATAATACTGGGAAAATTACGTTCTCTTTAAGTCCACTTTATGCACAGGTAGGCTAATCGGGACTGGGCTTACAGTTTAAGTTGGATCCGAACCACTTTGTACAGCGGTGGAAAAAAGTTCTTCCCCATAAGACTTTAATGGCAGTAAATAATGCCGGAAGGGTAGGCAACACACATTGCACGTTTAGGCGATCGGTTGATTCTGTCTGTGTCAAGAGCAACTCTTCTTTCACGCAATAGCCGACAGACACAGGAAATGTAGGAAAGTCACGTGACTTGTCAGGTGGAATGTTGTTCGTCAGAAAATCGCCTTTTCTCAAGCCAGATCGCAGAACCGACAAGAGCTACACGTTGTATCTCCGATTCGCCTAAAACGTTGAACGAAATGCTAAAAAAAAATCTTGCCTTAATTACATAGTCTACTATACTATATATGTGCCGCAGTGGCTCAGTCGTTAGGACGTTTTATTATCATGCGAGAGATCTGGGTTCGATCACGGATGGGGGAGAATCGGGATTTTGTCCACCTGTTCAAGTGGCTCCGGGACCCACCCAGCGTCGTATAAAGTGGGTACCTGCAGGAAACTCAAAGGGGGTGGGGTTAAAGGCGGCCAGGGGGCGTGGTGCTGATCACATTATCCCTACCTTCGGCCGTAACAAGATAGTGTGGGGCCCTAACTCCACACCCCTACACGCCTTCATGACTTGGTACAAAGCACAAGGTAGCATTTTGCATTTTCATTTACTATACGTCAGATTTGGTCGGAACAGAAGTTTCTAATCTCTACGTGGACTTTCTTCCAAGTTCCGTAGGGATGTAAATAGGCTCCAGTTTTTCTTGACACAATTCATCATGTTATATTTCGTTATAAAAACTACGGCCGATATCCTGTGTGTGTGTGTGTTTTTCTTTGGGGGGGTATAATTCAAACATGTGATATGATTCTTTCCCACTACTCCATTCTCCGATTCTTCGTATCCGAAATAACTCTCAATTCGACACACTGAAAATGTAGCACTTCCTACATCTTAGCATGCCAATATCTAGTAGCAAAGTAATGTGTAGGCACATAGTGGTTCGGATCCCACTTTAAACTGTAGGTGCATTCCCGATTAGTATTACTTTGCATACAGTGGTCTTAAGACACCAAATCAACCAACCAACACAATCCCGTTGTTGTCCAGATTATCGAATCCAGAACCTTCGTCACAAATAACATAAGCAGGAAGACAATGTGAAATTTCCGAACAGAAACAGAACTTAAAACCTACAACGGATAGATTGGATTAAGTCGACGATACAGCACGCGTTCTGAAATGAAGAAGAATACGAAAGTTGAAGGACCTCTCTATACACACACACTTTTTTTCCCCTCAATGGTAAGCTATGCTTCTTCCAGAGAAGCCTTTAGGTAGGCCTTCAAGGCCAAGACGAGAAAGTGTTCTACAGTCTAGTGTCTAGTTTGATATGAAAGCTGTGTTCCTCCTTATTTCGTACGTCACTGATAACAGGAACACGGGCCTCGGCTGCTAACCCTAGTTTCGTAGAGCAGACGCCTGTTTGCCACCCTTTGGTTCAGTGACCTTCGCTCGTAGTTAGCAAGAGTGAATGACTCACCAGATACCTGTTGCCTGTGAGATTATACAAGAATAGATATTTCGTTAGCGTCTGTAAGTATTGTTTCTTCTGCAGTTATATCAGTTAATGTTCGAATTGTTTCCTAATGGTTACGTTATTTATAAATTAGTTCTCGAGAGTGAGCTTTGTATCTTTTTGCACGGGGGTTCTGCATGTATTATTTTTTTTCCTGAAACAAGAAGAAATCCGAAGGCGCAAAATTAGTCGTATAAGAGTAGTTAACAAAAAGGAAGAAGAAAACGAAAATGTAAATGTTGAAATAAATTATTGTATAGATCGAGTGAATAACATTTTGTCACGGGGCCTCCTCGATGGCGTAGTGATAACGTCGTCACCCACCTAATAATCAAGGGATCCCGGGTTCGATACACGGTGGAGGCACGTAGTAGTTCGTATTCCATTTAAAACTGAAGGTCCAGTCCCGATTAGCTTATCTGTGCACAAAACAAAAACTAAAAATCATAAATTATCACATTGTAAGAAAATTTCATGTTCAACCACATACGAAACAAAAAATTATAATTTATTCCATGTTGGAATTCACATCTGTTGCAAACCAACAGAATTATGGATCGCAACATACGTATTTTCTCAGATCCATTTTCATTATACGTGTATGATAAAATAACAGAAGTAGAGAAAAGAGAAAGCCAAGCGAGACACCGATGCCTTCTCCAGAATTTCAAATCTCGTTACGTAAGGTTCTGGGTTGTAGTCCAGGGCAGGCATGACTCTCTTGTTCTTGCCCTTTTATCTGCTCTATTTCATCATAAATCGTCGTAATGGTTTACCTACAGGGAAAGAATAATGACAATAGTTGCCAATACAAAGCCAATAACAAACAGAACAACAACTCAATTAGGGAGATGTCAAGAAAGAAACAAGACTTGACAGTGTCTCCGTCTCTCGGTTTCTCGAATTGAAAATTGCTCTCCCGTCCTCGGTCTCGACTATAGTTAAATATAGAAATCGAAAAGGTATGTGAAGATACATATATTTCATATATCCCGGCTTTGTAGGAGATTTCGTGACAGATGAAGTAAGTAGTCTTCGATCATGTTTATTTTTATTATTTTTGTTAGGTAACATAACTTTTCTTTCTAGTCGTGGTCGAGTGACCATTACATGAAATTAATGACGAAATACTCAAACTCCCGTGACAAGGACGGTACTCAAACCCAGGAACTTTGGTGACGAGATCGAATGTCGACCACTTAATGAGCTCGCCCACCGAGTCTGTTTAATGATGTTTGTGTCAGGTAATTCGTAATAACTGTCAATATCCCACATTCATTATCATTTGTTTTATCTTATTGATGTGATTAACCTGAAGTCGAAGAATTAGTTGAAAGGCAAAAATGCAAGATTGAATGTCTCTGATGTTACTTCGTGTCGAATAATATGACGTGATATTACATGAATATATTAATAATATAATATGCCTAGTCATTCCATTGATTAATCCCAATTGCACACACAAAATTTGGTATAATGTCCACTCCTAACCGACCTCCGTATCGGAGTGGTCAGCACAGCGCGCTACGACAGCATGGGTCTCTGGTTCGAATTTCGGCTTTGCCATGGGTGTTCCTTGTGAGTGTCCCTTAATCAATGTCATCATATCATCACTCATTACTCATCTTCATCGTCGCTATTTGCCAAAAGTGAAAGAATATCGACACTAAATAACAAACATCCAATCAAATCGAACATATTCACCGATTTAATTCTATACCGTACCAAATTTCCACTTTATCACTGCATCTTGCTTCATTTTACAGCATCTCAATTGTTTTCCGATTCGAAAACAATTTGAATGTTGTTTTGTGCAGTTGATTGGCATTGTTTCGTTGTTTGGATTGTTTAACTAACGTCTCATTAATTAGTTTTAGACAGATCTTGACACAGAGAATCGAGAACACAAAGGAAGGGAAAAATACAAATTAGAGATCACGGCTCTCTTTCAAGGTAGCATTCCGTGAATACGACTGAAGTGACTGCAGAATATTATGGATAAATGTTGTTTCGCGTTTTCCTTTTATTTCTATTTCAGTTAGCTATTTTACGTCGCTTTTCTTCTACCACTCGTGTTAATCGTGTCGGTGAGGAAGAATAATAAACTTGTGAAATGGACGATGGGACAAAAATCTATGCCTCTCCCACGGTTCGAAACTGTGGCCACAAAATATTGTCTTACTTTTAAAATTTACGCCAAATGTGGTTTTACTCGTCTCTTTCTCAAGGCGTTCCATTGCCTCTCCGATGGCATAGTGTTAACGTCTTCGCCATGTAATCAAAGGCTTCCGAAATCAATACCAGATAGAGGAACATTTGATTCGGATCCCACTTTAATCTGTAGGTCCCGTGCATAAACTAGACTTAAACAATTAGCGTGTGGCATGTGGTCTGTGATGAGAGTCATCATTTCAGTGAACCTTCTTGACAATGACTAGTATCACTCGAAAGAATATTTCCTTACGACTAGCTCTTGTCAAGAAACCAGTTCCTGAAATGTTCTTCTGGAGGCCTCGTAGCACCGAGCTGTTTGTTGTGGCTGGGTCATGAGTCACGTGACTCATGCTATCAATGCTCAATCCTTCCGAAGAACGCACATCCGCCAGACAAACTTAAGCTAGTATTTTGTTATTTGGGTTGCATAAACAACAGGCTTTAAGACGATACGAAATTATAGGTCCCGTGGGCCAGGTAATTCTTTCTCTGACTGTACAGTACCTTCGCCGGGTACCGAAGGAGACGATGTTCATATGAAGATAAAAGCTAGAAAAATGAAACAAGAAAAACCTTGCAGTACAACAATACTACATTTGCACTATGATAAATATTTCATTCATTATTTTATGCTGCGACAATACTTTGGATCAGCTCGACGGAACGCACTTGCGCGATTCTCGCAGCGAAGCGGCAACGCTGTGGAAGTCACCTGCTGCCCGCAGAGTCTGAGATTGGCCGCACTCCGCCATACGTCATGCACCCGTTTACCATATTAGGAGTGCAAGAGAAAAGTTAATATCTGGAACCATATTTGATGTACACACGCCAAACTTCTGGAATTTGATCAAATGCGTTATATCAACAGTTTTATGCAATTTCATTGAATTTGTAATTATGCATTTCAAGTTTGCACGTTTCCCTAAAATGTCAATTTTTGAAGTATCTAGTAAAAATATGCATTTGATTTTTTCTACAAAGATGCAAAAATAATCAAACTTCAAGTACACAAAATCTCATGATTATATGTACAGTCGATTATGAACTGTATGGTGTTAAGTTCCCCGTTCGTGAAAATTGGAAGAAAAACTACACTTTTCAGTAAATTTTTCATTATAGCAAGAAAACAAAGTTAAGAAAAATTTTCAGATAACGTTTATTAAAAAGTATATACTTGAAGCTTTCCAATGAGGTATATTTGACTTTTTACCTCCCACGGAGTACAATTTTACAAGCGCGTAAACCGAGGGCTCAATATTTTTGTCGCGCAGCCCGGTTGACGTTGCCACACACTGCGCGGGAATCAGCTACTTTTGTCCAGCTCTCGCTTTGCTTTTCCCATATGTGGCACCAGCGTAGTTTTGCCCAGTCGCCTATTTTCATGGTCGTGCGTTTAGTTATAAAGTTGACGTGGACGTGAAATGTAAGTTTAGAATCGAATAGAACTCCTGGATCTTCATTTTTTCTACCTGCTATAATTTTTTATTTTTAAGAAACGTTCCTATATTTTATTGATAGAGTGTTTCTAGTATATGACATATGGTAACATTTTTGGGTATTGAAGATTTGTTTCTTCTTTTTTTGTACAATTCCACAATGTTGGTGATGTCTGCTTGTATATCTGTGCAGTTGCTTTGGTATATTTTTAAGTCGTCTGCAGACAGTAGCTTATCCGATTGATTCAAAGGTTCATGAAGATCATTTGTATGCATGAGGAAGAATAAGAGACCAAGGGTAGAACCTTAGCCTCAAATTTATCGGGAATATTTCCCTGAAACGTGACGAACTGTTTGCGGTTTGCTAAGTAAGACTGGCATAGTTCTAACATGGGATTCGATAGATTGTAAGATTTCAGTTTTTCTATTAAGATTGAATGATTTACAATATTAAAATCTTCCGAAAAATCTGTATGTATTACATCTACTTGGGCTCCGTTATCCTTCGGGGTCGCGATAAAATGAGTGATTTCTGATAGGTTTTTTTTTATACTTAAGAATCCATGTTGATAGTAAGGAGAGATCACTGCTCGTATGTGATAAGAATGAGCTTGTAAAGCATTTGCTCTAAGAGCTTGGAAAATTATTATAAAACCGATTCAAATAATTAATTAGAGTTCAATGTTGCAAAAAACCCAATTTATTAAGTTGTTCTCTATTGTGCAGGGTGGTTCGAAAGTCTTGTCACCCCCTACCGAAAAGTGATAAGAACAGTAGAGGAACAATATAATAATATCAAACAAATGTGGGTTTGATTTTAGTATATTCACTTTCATTGACACTGACACCGTCAAACATCGAGATGGTCTGTATAAACACCATCATTTTCGTGGCACAAAATGATGCGGCGCCATATCCTGTGTGATATTTTACGAAGCTGTGCTTTGGTGATTGTTGCAATAGAAAATTAAAACAATATTTACAGTACATGTGTTTGATATTATTATATTGTTCCTCTATTGTTCTTATTACTTTTAGGTAGGGGTGACAAGACTTTCGGACCACCCTGTAGATTAAGTTATCTTTTTAGAGAAAATGCCTATCGGCATATCGTTCTCTTTATCATTTATCTTATTTATTAACTACAATATAATTGACCGCAGAAAAGAGTTCATTATGTAATGTACGTATTTTATGCCCCCATTTTCAGTTAAGTTAGTAAAATGCTTCGTTAAATATTTCGGAAGGTTTTGGTGATCATCTCTTAAACATTTCCAGTAGCTCAACTGTTGCACTCATTGTCATTGAATAACAATGTCTGCAGCTCAATTGTTGTTTTATAGCCTTCATTATTTACTTCTGATTGAATAGCATTATCCGTATCTCAATTGTTGTCTTTACGGTCCTTATTTTTTATTATCTCCTTAAATAACATTTCCTGGATCAATGACGATTGAGTGCTACTTTTAGAGCCCTCGTGGAGGGCTGATTGCGCGTGGGCGGTTGTCCCTTTTTATTCGCCTATATATCGACGTTAAACACCTCATACTCTTGTACACCTCTTTTCTTAATACTACAAGCTATCAGTCACATCATGTTCGTCACTCTAGGCTGTGTGAAAGTACCGTGTACCCTACAATTACATAGGACTCAAGCACTGTAGCCGACCTCCGTGGAGAAGTGGTTAGCAGAGCGCGCTACTACGTCAGGAGTCCCGGTTTCGAATCCCGGCCTGGGCATGGGCGTTCTTTGTGAGAGTCCCTTCATCAATTTCATCCTCATCTCCGCGATTAGCCACAAGTGGCAGAAAACGAAGTAAATTGAACTAAATCAATCAGTCAAGTATCGTATTCATCAGGTATTACAGAGACGAAGGGAGACTCCTTCCTTTCAATTTAAAAAAAAAAAAATTGAAGTAAAGCGGACTTGAATGCAGGATGTGTTCATGTGTAACTGTATGCATTGTAACGTATTTAAAAAAATATATATTAATACAGTATGGGTCTTCTTCCCCCTTTTAAAAAAATCCTGTGTGCATCCATGTGGGGATGAGTGATGACAATACTAACAAATAACATCCAGGTCGGGAATCGAAGGTTGTTGCGCTGTGTTATAACCACTCCGCCTAGGAGGTCGGCAGGGTGTTCTTTGTGAGCGTTGTTCATTAATTTCATTTAATGATTTATCATGATCAACGTCGCGATACGCGAAATTTGTTAATTTTGATAGATAGTTGTGTCCGACCAATCTCTAGCAATCTCATCCTTGCAGTTTCTGAGGTAATGGCAGTGTGCGAATTAACGGGGGGGGGGGGGGTGCCGGAGATTCCCCCCAGAATAAATTATCCCCGGCAAAAAAAATGTATCCCTTCCAGGGATGTTTTTAGACCATTCAAAGATATTAGATTTTGAAAGTATACAATTTCTTAACTGCGTAGCAAACACAATCGAAGAATCACTCGTGTCCACTAATCGTTCAGTTATCAAAGGTTTCCCTCCCAAAAAGCATGCAGCCTTGTGGATTAAAGAAGGACGCCATCCTGCAACTGACCAACCTCACCGAGCCGAGCACAACAGCACTTAAGTTTCCATGGCATAGTGCCGACATTTTACTTGCATTAAAGAGATCACAAGCAGGTACGTATCTAGAAATATGTTTCGTGGGGGGGGGGGGGTTCGAACCAAGTGCCTCAGGAATAATAATAATAATAATAATGTTTAAATTAAATTAATTATATTAAATAAAATTAATACTAAATACAATAAATAAATTAATATTATATTGTTATTACACGAATAGGTAAAAATACTATAAGAATAGAGATATAACAGCGCATATTCATTACGCAACTTACTTAAGATCCGAATAATTTACATAACAACAAGTGACCGGGAAATGAAATTATTGTAAAATAGATGAATGATTGAATATTTATCGAATAACAAAAATTATGTTACATGTAGTTGGAGAAAAGTAAGTTTCTAATTAATATTTTATGCATATTGAGTAGTAGTGTACATAAATGTTCTTTGTAATGTCATTCAAAGCCATATGATCCCAATATAATCCTTGCCTTCTAAACAGATCAGAGGAAATTAATAACCATCGATTATGCAACAAATGCTAACATTTTAATTACTTAATTTTAGTACTTCGTAAGTCTTTTTGGGGGGTCCGCACCCCTGGACCCCCAAAATACGTACTTCCTTCCCTTCAAAGCCGCATGATCCCAATACAATCCTTGTCTTCCAATAAGTTCAGAGGAAATTATACAACAAAAGCTAAACGAGTATATTTTCATTATATTTAATTTTCGTACTTAAGTCATTCGGGTGGGGGAGGAGGGTCCAGAACCCCTGGACCCCCCTAAATACGTCCTTGATCACAAGAAACTTGTAGGATGGACAGTAAGTTTGAACCTGGACATAGGAATTTTGGCTTTGTTTTCGGTGCTACCTTTCGTGAATGAGCTTGGGTTTTCTTGTAATGTAAAGACACTGTTTCTAAATTATGTCTAAATGTTATCATAAGATTTAATGACTAAATTTAGAACCAATGTTCTACTGTGCTTGGAACTGCATGGTAATAATTTAGTTTACTTACAGGTAACTCGCACAAATTAGGAAAAAAAAAACACCTTCCTCCCGATATGATATCACAAACACGCCACGGAGAGCCCCCCCCCCCACAACCCAAAGGAAAAAGCTTGATTTGCACAGTGGCTAATGGTAATAACTGACCCGGACAGACAAAGTGCGGGGCAAGACCGTTATATTAAAGTTAAGCTTTCCTCATTAAATAGAACTACAACATGAATGTCTTGAGCACAGGCGAGTATTAGATGAAGAGGTCTACTTCCGGTCTACTTCCGGTCCATTTCCGGTCACTTCCGGTCATTTCCGGTCACTTCCGGTCCACTTCCGGTCATTTCCGGTCCACTTCCGGTTCACTTCCGGCCCACTTGTGGCCTATTTCTGGTTTATTTCTATTGCATCATGTTTTGCAACAAATTATTACCCAATATTATGCAATAAATTATTAGGCATGTGTTGTTTTCTGATTGGTTGGTTATGACATAATGTGATGATGTGTTATATTCTGATTGGCTTATTGTTTCAGATGTTTTCAATGCGGTCCGGGCTTAGGCTATATAAAGAGATTTTGCATTGCATATCAGCCAGTATTGTGAGAGTTGTTGAAGAGTAAGGGTATGTTATTGCAGTGCTCCCCATATTTTTTAAACACAAAAAATATTGCAAATTTATATAAATTGAATTACAAATCTATTTGATTTAATATACAGAATTTTTTTATTATTCATATCAAACATATTTGTAATATATTGAACAAAGGTTTTATATCTGCCCCAATTTGTTATACATGACACATGGTATTAGGTCATTGTTTTTCTAGGACATGCATTTATGCTAGGGCAGTGCTTCTGTACTTATTCTATTTTTGTGCATGTAGGCTATCAGCTTTATACAACCTGTCATAGGTTTATTAAGTATAGAGTTTTGATTTGAACCCCAAGAAATTTTATATAAATACCACAGCCAAAAATATTAACACACACATACATATACACACACTAGGTATACAAAGCGCACTGCTGAACCCAACTGATATTTTTTATTAAGTATAGAGTTTTGATTTGAACCCCAAGAAATTTCATATAATAAACCAACAACAAAAATGCCAAATCAAAAATATTGTAATCAATGCAATAAGAATATATCCAGCCCCAATTGGGCTAGGCACCAAAAGAATTGTGATCCAGACAAATGCAGAACTCCCACAAAAATATGCCCCAAATGCCATAGAAAATATAGCATGGAATATTTCACATATAAACATATAGATACTTGTTCTGCACAGTCATCAACATTGCCCCCACAACCATCTACATCTGGTCTGAAAAGGAAGCATGAAGCACCTGTTAATGCTAGACCGGCAAAGCAGCCACGCTATGAACCCATCCATAGCAGTTTTGCTGGCCAACTTAGGGATTACCGGTTTGTATCAGAGCCAAGATGTGATATTAAGAATTTTTTGAACAGTATAAATCCTGATGTGCAGGCAATTCTAAATGCACAAAATGGCTCTTATAAGCTGTCCCTCAAATTTTTTACACAATATAAGAAACCAAATGGCACAAAATTTACACAGCCCCACATAACAGAAACTGTAGCTATATATTCAAATACAAATTCAGACAAAATAATAAGCAGTTTGATAGAGCAATTGAATATTAAACACTCTGAATTTGCTGCAAAAGAGTCAGGATGGAGCCTATGCGGAACTCCACACAAGCTCTATGTTAATATTTCTGAAATCAGCCCATTACAAGGTTCCACATATGTGTCTTTACCTGATAATATTAAAAACAAAAAAGCCGTGGTTAACATAAAAAATAATGATGAGAAATGCTTTCTGTGGTGTATTTTAGCTCCTTTGTTTCCAGTTTTAGATCATCCTGAGAGAATAAGTTATTATAAACAATATGAACACAATTTTGATGAAGCAATGGAGGGCTTAGAATATCCAATGTCTGTTCAGAATATTGATAAATTTGAAAAAAAGGCCAGGGATATCAATGGTAAACAATTATCTATTAATGTATTTATTTGTTCTACTGGCCGTGGCAATTGCTTGATAGCACCTCTCAAAATCAGTACACTTGATGATGATTCTGCTGTCCCGATTGATCTGCTCTTAATTGAAGGGGATGGCACACACCGTTACACTCTGATACACAGTCTTGAAGCTTTAGTCAGAAAACAACTAGACACATCTAATACAATATTCAAGTTGTGTTTGACTGTATTTGATGGTAAAAAATAATAAATGGGATTAGTGAAGTAAATGCAGAAATTGCTAAAAACAAGTTAATTGAACATTTAAAATACTGTGGCAACCATAAACCTGTTCATATGGTGATGCCTAATCCAAGTGAAAATGCCAAATTCAAAAAATTTGAAGCCTTGTTGGAACACCCAGCATATATAGTCTGTGATTTTGAATCAAACCTCAAACCCCTTGCATTCTGCAGCCCAGATCCTGATGAATCTTCAATTACATCATACCAGTTACATGAACCTTCTAGTTTTTATTATGTTGTTGTACAGGATGGTGTGGTTAGTAAAGAATATTTATACATGGGAGCAGATGCCATCAAAGAATTTGCACATAGAATAGAAAATGAGTGCCATAACATAGCATCTAATGTCTTATTAAAATCAAAACCTATGTTGCCTTTAACAGAGGATCAGATTGAAGATTTCAACAATGCAGAAAAATGCCCGGTATGTGATTCTGAATTTTCAGATGCAAATATCAAGGTACATCACCATTCTCATACAGATGGTAAATTCTTAATGGCCCTGTGTAATAGCTGTAATATTAAGATCTAGAGACCAAAATTTGTCCCTATATTTTGCCATGGTGCATCCAATTATGATTTCCATCATTTGATCAGGTACGAGGGGTTTGACAAGCAGAATTTAAATATTTTAGCAGAAAATGATGAGAAATATATTGCCATTAGCAAGATAATTAAAGTTAATGGTGTTCCTATTCACTTAAGATTTCTTGATTCATACAGAATTTTATCGGCTAGCCTGGCTACACTGGCCAGTCAATTATCTGATGATCAATTCAAAATCACATGTGCTTTGTTTCCAAATCAGGACCTGAAATTAATTAGGCGGAAGGGTGTATATCCATATGACTATGTTTCAGATTTTTCTAAATTTGATGAGTGTTCTCTACCACCACAACAAGAGTTTTACAGCAAACTCAGAGCATCTGGAATCACTGATGATGATTATCACCATGCCCAGTTGATGTGGAACAATTTAAAATGCCAGACATTTGGTGATTATCACAAGGCATATTTAAAACTTGATGTCACTCTCTTAGCTGATATACTTCAGGCATTTAGAAAATCTTCCATGGAAAATTATAAGCTGAATCCAATGTATTTTTACAGTGCACCAGGCCTAGCATGGTCTGCAATGTTTTTAAACACTAAAATGCAATTGGATCTGATCCAGGATCAGGACATGTATCTGTTTATGGAACAATGTATAAGAGGAGGCATGGTGCAATGTTCTCAGAGATATGCCAGAGCAAATAACAAGTATATTCCCAATTATGATCCAGCGCTGCCATCAAATTATATACTGTATGTAGATGCCAACAGCCTCTATGGTTATGCTATGATGGATAAGTTGCCATATGCAGGGCTTGAGTGGGTTGAAGATTTCAACATTGAGCATCTTCAGGACTTTGATGACAGTAACTATGGCCTGTTCTTAGAAGTTGATCTGACAATTCCTGATGATTTACACAAGAAATTTTCTGATCTGCCCCCAATTCCTGAGGTTGAGTGCTCACCTGGCTCTAAACAGAAGAAGCTCATGATGACTCTAGAGCCAAAACAGGGCTATGTCTTATATTACAAAAACCTCCCGTTCCTAATGGATCATGGTGTTCAAGTGACCAAAATTGGCAAAGTTTTGAGGTTCAGGCACTCAAGATGGTTGAGGCCATATATTGATACAAACACAGAGCTTCGAACATCTGCAATGAGCCAATTTGATAAGACCTTGTTTAAATTGATGGTCAATTCAGTGTATGGCAAAACCATAGAAAATGTCAGAAAACATACTGATGTTAAAATAATTACTGACCCCAGCCGGAGCAAAAAATTGATAGCAAAGCCTAATTTCAACTACAGAAGAATTTATGATGAACATATGGCACTTTTTAATATGAAAAAAACAAAGATTAAGTTTGATAAGCCTATTTATGTAGGGGCTGTGATATTGGAATTGGCCAAATTACACATGTTAAAATTGTATTATGATGTGCTGAAGCCTTTTTATGGTGATTGTGTAAAACTGATGTACATGGACACAGATAGTTTTATCCTTGATATTCAGACAGAAGATGTTTATCAAGATATATCACAGCCTGCATTGCTTGAATATTTTGATACCAGTGAACATACAAAGATTCAACCCCACAACAAAAAGGTGCCTGGCAAGTTAAAAGATGAGACACTTGGTGATGTTATTGTGGCATTTGCTGGGTTAAGGGCCAAGATGTACAGCTTTGAAACATGTAGTGGTGCTGTTGCCAAAAAGGCCAAGGGCATTGGCAGAGTAACTGTGGACAAAGAGCTTGAATTTAAAGATTACAAAAATTGTCTCAAATCATGTAGTACAATCAGAACATCAGAATGCAGAATTCAGAGTGTGGATCACTTGTTGACTACAAATGTTGTAAGAAAAGTGGCTCTGGACCCACATGATGATAAGAGATGCATTTTGTCATGTGGCATACATACTCTACCATGGGGTCATTGTGATTTGAAAAATGGTAATCAATGCCCAATTACAGAGCATGATTTGAAATAAATAAACATGCCTATGAACTTATTTGGGTTCAAAAAACAGGCTATTATGGACCTGCCAACACCAGCACCCTCTTCTGATATAATATCTAAACTAAGTGCTTTGTTAATTATTCATCTGAACAGCATACTTACAGATGTTGATGATAAAACAGGTAAAACATTGTACATATTTAACAATAATTTAATCATTACCAATTACCTGTAGGTGGTCAATTACAATTTATTACAACCCCCGAGGGTAATGTCAAGATTTCAATAGGGAGAAATATTTATAGAATTAAGCACTCAAACATGATTTCTGGCACTGTATATACTGTTTCTGCTGGTGACTGCTTATATATTGAGGTCCCGGGATCCTATGACAAGCTTATACCTTTTTTTATAGAATTAAGAATTAGATATTCAATAATAAATAACTACTAAAACAAAAATGCCTAATGATATATTTGGCCATACAAGGCATGAAGATCACAGTGATGAGATTCTGATGCTTGATGTCAGAGTCAAAAAATTAAGAAGTGATTTACAAGCTTTACAAACCACACTCAATGCCAGTCTTCAACTAGAAATTACAAATTTACAATCACAATGCATGGACCCTCTTCTTAAAATTGACTCAGAACTCAAATTGATGCTTCAAAAATATACTGACTTGGCAACATTAGATAATTTTCAAAATTTAGAGGAGGCTGTAGCAGCTCTTCAAGCCAAATTTAAGACCCAGGCCACCAACTCTGAGCAATTGAAACAACAATTGGAAGAGCAGATAAATAATGTCCAGACACAGCTCCAAACAATTGTCAAAAGCATAAAATCACAAGAAGATTTTGATCTAGTGATTTCCACTCTAAAAGTACAGATTCAATCACTGGAGATTCCTAATCTGGGCCCTCTAAACAATGCCATAGCCGAGGTTAAAGAAAAAATTGAGACACTTGAAAATTTTATGAACAACTTGCCATCTTCTGATGCTTTGAGTGCTATAACTCGTAGTGTTGCCAACATTAAGCTGCAACTTGAAACATATGAAGATTTTGGAAAAATTCAAAGTACCATAACCCATCTTGAGGGTACAATAGCAGCAGTGCAAAGTGATTTGACAAATGTACAAGAATCTCTAGAATCCCGCTTGCCTGGTATTGTAGACACCCTTGTCAGTGTCCAGCAACAGATCACAAAACTTGAAAACCTCAACACTGAATCTGAGCTATCTCATTTTCATCACTTGATCGATGATATCCAAACAAAGCTTGAAATTTTACAACAATCAACACCCACTCAGGCAGATATAACCCTGCTCCAAGATGCTATGCGTGGTGTGGTTGATGCTTCTGAATTAAATGATGTGAAATTGGCACTTGAATCTTTGCAGAATACTGTATCAAATCTGCCTACATCACAGGAACTTAAAAATATTAAGAGAGCTGTGAATCGCATATTGAAATCAGAAGATATCAAGAATATCCAGACAGAGATCAAACAACTTACTCAGACAGTGGCCACTCTACCAACTAATCAACATATTAATGAACTGCATGCCCTGTTTGAGGATATCAGAAGACAAGTCCATGATCTTACTGCTCAAAATTCAAAATTGGCAGTTGTTGAAAATTTACAGCAAATTTTAGCTAATATCAAGCAACAGCTAGGAAGCATGGAATCCAACCAAGCAAATGCTTTGTCTGTTTTTGCCACCCAGCTTCAAGAGATTGTGCAACAATACAAGAAACTTGTTGTGGACATAAAGATCAAGCCAGGCCATGATGATGTTGTTAGGACTATCAATGAGCACCTTGAATCTGTAACAAGTAGATTGCTTACAGCAGAAAAAGAAATAACTGGCATAATCGAGAATCCTAAACATACAGTAATTCTTGAATTGTACAGTATCCCCAACAAAAAATATGATTCACCATTTACACCAGGAGGCAAAATATATATCTGTCCCCTGCACAATTTTATTACCAGTTTTTTGTAGGGGGCACACTTAGACCAATCAAGATCAAATATTGGCTACAACCACAGGCACACCACTACCCTACCTTATCAATAACAAATGCTGATAACAAAGCAAAAATCACCAGTGTAGAGTTAGAGGATTTTACAGACCCCAATACATTAGAAACATCTTATGCTGAAGATGATGGCTCTCTTGAATTTAATATACCAATAGGAGACAAATTATATTTAGAAAATCCTGTAGTATCAGCTGCTGAACACCCTATAGTTGCAATATTCTTGTTTACATACTATGTGTAGACAAATTATTGTTGATGAATTACACAGACAAGCCAGACATAATTATAAGAGACTGCCAGTGGTTACAAAAGGCACAGATGATTTATGGCAGTGTGGCTTGGTGGAAATGGCAACTGGACAGCTGAAAAACTTAGACAAGATCAACAAGGGCTACAAGTATCTACTCACTGTCATAGATACATTTTCAAAATTTGTCTGGGCTGTGCCACTCAAATCCAAGACTGGAAAATGTGTTACAGAAGCCTTCAGGACAATCATCAATCAGAGTGGAAGATCACCGCGCTATTTGCAAACAGATAATGGCAAAGAATTCTATAATTCTGTGTTCCAACAATTTATTAAAAGCCAGTCAATACAACATTACTCGAGTTACAGTGATCTCAAGGCCTCTATTGTTGAAAGATTCAACAAAATCCTAAAAAATCATATGTATAAACAATTTACACTTCAAGGTAATTATAAATGGCTTACAATTCTACCAGAACTTCTACATAAATATAACAACTCGGTCCATTCCACAATCAACATGAAGCCCTCTGAGGTAACTTCATTTGATGAGCAAAAATTGATCAGCCCTGTTTATTATCCTAGATACCAGCCAACAACAAGAAAAGCCAAATACAAGGTAGGTGATCAAGTAAGAATCAGCAAATATAAGCACTTATTCAAAAGAGGCTTTACAAGAAACTGGAGCACTGAATTATTTACAGTGGTTCAAGTTAAACCTGGGACCCGATACACATATATAATAAAAGATCACCGAGGAGAAATTCTCAAAGGCAGGTTTTATGAAGAAGAACTCAGCAAAACTAAGCAGCCTGACACATATCTTATAGAAAAAAATCATCCGCAGAAAAGGCAACAAGATACTGGTGAAATGGCTAGGTCTCCCAGAACACAGCTGGATCGAGGCAAACAAAGTGATACTATGAACACCTGGGATGTTATAAAAAGGCTGCCAGAGCCTGAACAGCAGAGAAATGGAATGCTGCTGCCTGATAATATTAGATGTCTTATTGTTGGGCCATCGGCTTGTGGTAAAACTACACTAATGATTGATAATTTTTTATTGGCACCCAACTGGTTAGACTGGAAAAACAGGCACTTGTATGTTTTCTCTAAGAGCTTGGAACAATTAAAATATCAGCAGCTGATGAAGCTATATGATGGACTGGATATAGCCACTTTTGAACCAGATGTTAAGCCACTCCATGACTGTCTTGATAACTCTGTTGTTGTGTTTGATGACATTATACTGGATAATCAAAACAAGGTTAGAAATTTCTTTACACAGGGCCGACACAAAAACATTGATTGCTTCTACCTGGCACAGACTTTTTCTAAAATACCGAAGCAGCTGATCCGAGACAACAGCAATTTTATATGTGTGTTTCATCAAGATCATACCAACATCAAACACATACATGATGAATATGTAGGTGGGGACTTGAGCTACAATGATTTTTCTAAGTCTTGCAGTAGGTGCTGGAACCAGGACAGTTATGGGTTTGTCACAATTGATATGACAAGGAAACCCAATAGTGGCAAATACAGAAATAAAATCAAAAATTTTCTAGACATTGAAACATATATAAGTAACCATGAAAAGGCCAATCATTGATGATCTTAAATTAAGAGATTATCTTGTAAAAAGGTTTAAGGGATGGAAATCAGAGAACCGAGGAATCTATGAACAACACAAGCAAACAGAACAGCCTATTATCGATGCTATTAGTGAATTAGGTAAAAATATCAAAACTGTTACAGAGCAAAATCAAAATTTGATCACAGAGCTTGTACCTGTAGCTGCTAGGAACATATTAGATTATCCAATCCCCCCTCTTTCTAGTATTCATACACCTAGTCCTGTTGCTCCTCGAAGAACTGAAGCTACTCAGGATCCTATTGAATTGGGTCTTCTTGCTCAAAAATATTTAAGCATACCTAAAGACAACAAAGATGAGGTCTTTGGCTTATATGCTGACACAGAGCGTGATGGTAGCATCATACATAGAATTGGCAATTTCAGAGTAACATTTATGGGAGATGATCTGATTGTATATTCAGAATCTCATCTTGGAGAAAGAGGTGGTTTTGTTAAGTATCCTGGAACACCTGGATTATGGGAACTGATGACTAGGAAGAGACCTGGCAGCTATACAGATCAAGATTATGAGCATTACAAAGAAATATTAATAAAATCAGATGCTCTATACCAGAACAATGATCCCACACAAAAAAGAGTCAAGTCTAGCAGTGGAGCAAAATACAACAACTTAATCAAGCCCATATGGTCACAGATCAAGACAGGTAGTGGAATCAAACAATACAACACCGTGCCTAAAGAATTTGTGTGGGTTGATGATGTCAGGAAACTTGTAGATAGGTTGCTGGTGATAGCTGGGGAGGAAAATGCTGGCAACCACAATTTTTACAATGAAAAGGTTGGAATTATGGACATGATAAGCACCAAATTGTCTAATTTTATAGTGAATGACACTAAGGGCATTGGATATCTTATAAAAATTATTAATACTCTACCACCTAAATTTTGGAATATCTCTGAGGGTCGGGGGCTGGTTAATGACATCATAAACAAGCTGCCATTTGAACTACACATTCCAGGCTATCAGTATTGTGGTCCAGGCACAAAATTAGACCATAGATTAAACAGAGGGGACCCTGGTGTTAATCCCCTAGATGCTGCTTGCAGGGACCATGACATAGCATGCAACACACATACTGATCTTGACAAGAGACATGTTGCAGACAAGAAATTAGAAGAGGCTGCATTTGGTAGATTTGTAAGCAAAGATGCTTCTTTAAGTGAGAGAATAGCAGCATTGGGGACCACCATAGCTATGAACACCAAACAAAAACTGGGGTGGGGGCTGTGAATATGTATATAATAAACCTAGGATGAAGGCCAAGGGTGTTATGTATCAGATACCTTATGCAGGTCTTAAATCTCTTAAAACTATTGATAGTGTTTTAACCAAAAAGCAGCGCAAGAAAAAAATTCTTGTCTTGCCAAGGGCCATGGTATGAAATTATTACTTAGTACCCCTCAATTAAAAAAATTACAGCAATCAAGAAAAAAATCACATGTGGGTGGCTTCATATTTACTATCCCGGCCATCTTAGCAGCTTTTGGGGGCTGTTGGCAGCTTGGCTGGGGGATCAGCTGCTATTTCAAAAACAGTAATAGATGCCAAGAAGAATAAGGCAGAATTAGATGAAATGAAGCGCCATAATCTGGCCATGGAGAAACAAGGCAAAGGTGTTAAGAGAGCCATGAGTAAGTTTAAAAAAAACAAGAGCCGCTTACAAACCAAGATATTGAAGCTTTAATCAAGCCACTGGGCATCAAAAATTTTAGAGGTGTGTACATGTCTGATTCTTTACCAGAACAACCACTCAACAAAGAGTGTGGCATTGTTAATTTGGATAAGTACAAAAATCAGGGCACTCACTGGATCTGTTATCTTAAATATTTAAAAGATGATGCATTTGTGTTTGATTCATTTGGAGGTGTTCCACCTGAAAATTTAGTAAAATATCTAAAATCAACTAATCTTTATTACAATAATGCCCGTGTTCAAAATTTCAAAGATGTTAATTGTGGACATCTGTGTTTATCTGTTCTTAGATATCTGTCTCAAATAAATAAACCATCAATTGAAGATTTTCAAAAAGCCCTGTGGTATCTGAAACATCATGGGGGTATTCCATCTCACCAGCCAAAATTCAATATTGAAACTTAGATTACATGATGATATAGTGTATCCCAAAACAATAGCTCTCAGAGCATTTTATGGCATGTACTTGATCCCTAATATTACACACCACAACAACAAAATTGCAGTTGATGACCAAAACATTGTCATTACTCCAGGGCAATATAATCTGTCCACTCTAAATGCTCAATTACCCAGAGGTAAAGTGTTAACTCAAAATTCTGTCACTCACAGAGTAGAGATTGTGTCTGCTACAGAGACAGTGGATCTGGGTACTATAGGAGAACTATTAGGCTTTGAGAACAACACAAAACTTGAACCAGCCATTAAACACACTGCTATTAATATACCTAAATTCTTAGCCATAGAGACTCTGAATATTCACTGTAATGTGGCCGAGGGTATGATCACCAAATCAAATGGCATAGGCACTCACAAACAAACTGGCATCATTGCAACATTCAGACCTAACTCTGAATTTATGGAGCCGATCATCTACACTCCATCACCAACATTATATTTTCCTGTGTGCCATAATAGAATAGATTACATTGAGTTGATGGTCACTAATGAAAAAGAAGAATTAGTTGATTTTGCTGGAGCCACAACAACTGCTATCATAGAAATTAATATTTAAATAAAAATACATACAAAAAAATGGAAAATATTGAGAGTTATGAGCTACAATCATTCCCCCCAAACAGGAGGACATTTGCAAATTTAAATCAACCCAACACAGAGATTGAGATAGACCTTGATGTAGGGGATGGCTTTATACACCCCCACAGAGCAGATCTATACATCAAATTTGATGTTGTAAAGCTCGATGGTACAGATTATCCGGCAAATTCAAATATAAGATTGGTAGACAATTTTGTGCCACATCTGTTCTCTGAAATTGAGATCAGAAAACATGGTGTTGTTATAAACAGAGTAGATTACCCCGGGATTACCTCTACAGCTTTGGCCACACTAAAATTATCCAAGACCGAGGCTTCTTACTACAAAATAGGTGGATTTGAGGCTGGTGATAAAATATTATCCAAGAGCCACACAGTATTGTTCCCCATGCGCCTGTTGCCAGGATTCTTCTCAGATTACAAAGACATTATGTGGAAGGGTGGTTTAAGAATCACATTTAGAAGAGCTGCCAATGATAATAATGCTTTGATGAGTTACAGTACATTAAATTCTACTGGGGAAGCTCTGCCTAATACCCTACATGGTGAGGGCAAGTGCCTTTTTCAGACTATGGAGCTAAGAATCCCGGTTGTTGAATATGAAGCCAGTTATGCTCTTAAATACAAAGCAGATATATTAAAAAATCCACAGGTGCCTTTACAATTTTATACATATCAATGTGTACAGAAGCCTGCCACTGGTACCTATTATGAGTTTGATGCTACAAACTCATTCTCCAGTATACAATATGACATGCCAGATTTTGTGGTGGTACTGTTTCAGACTGGAAGACACAATAATCAGGAAAAAAATTCAAGTAAATTTGATAGCTGCAACATCAAGAACATATATCTTAAAAATGGCAGAAATGAGGTGTTTCCTAGAGAAAATTATAATTTAGACATGTCCAAGGATGATTTCCTCAAATTATATGAAGCATTTACAGCATACAAAAGGGTCACTACTGGCAATACTGACATGTATTACACACCAGATGAATTCAAAGCACAGAGACCCATGTTTGTCATCAACACCTCATAAAGAAAACAAGTTGTAGTTAATGACAGGACAAACATTAAAATTATCTGTGAATTCCATGATACACTCCCTGATGACACTATATGTAGTGTTATTCTTATAGGTGAAAAATCATATGTTTATGATGTAAAAAATGAGAGAGTCACAGAGCAATTCTAGAAGGCTTCTGCATATTACATTGTCTTAGTACTAGATATGCAAGTTGAGGCTGGTGTTCAATTGAACTTAAACCAGAAGTAAATATGTGTGGGTGTGGGTGGGTGTGGGTGGCTTTTTGGCTTAGTTTTAGGTGTAGCCAAAAAAAATATCAAGAGGGGCTTATTTTTAACAAGCTTATGGACAACAATCTCACAGATGTAGCTTTTGTAAGTGTAGGCAAATCAATCTGAGGGGGCTCATCATTTCACGGGAAATTCCCGAGGGCATTTTCACAAAAATCTTGGATTAGACAGAGTACCACACTTGAGCAATAAGCTCATATGCACATCTTGAGCTAGTTTTAAGTGTAAGCAAATCTGCCTGAGGGGGGTTCATCATTTCTCGTCCCAGTCCTATATACTTTTACACTACTAAGTTGGTAGTCGCCACTTGAATCATATTAATCGATTTTCTACTTCCTACGATTAATCGCAACGATGGAGATGCGTTAATGCGTTGGTGAATTAGATGAAGGGACGAACAAAACTAAACGTCCATAGCTAGCTTACCGGGGATTCAAACCCGGGATTTACTTTATTCTTGATAGCGCACTTCCCTTATTACTCCGCCACCAGTTCAAACCCTTCTCAATGGTTCTCTACAGTCTTAAGCTTGACGCCGACTGAGACCTGAAGAAGCGCGGCAACTGAACGCAACAGATGCGTTTCCGGCGTCTCAGTCGGCGATAAGCCTTAGATAACCTGTAGACTTCTTGCACGGAAATTCCGCTTCGGTTCCGCGCGTTTTCCTGTATTGGGCGTTACACCATTTGACATCAATAGAAGCAGACAATAGAAGTTCTGTTGCCTTCTGTTGCCCCGTTTGTCCGCATCTCAGTGGGCGTTAAGCTTTACTGTGCTCGAGAGTCTCAACAGTGTAAGATGCCTTTGGACAACTATTTCAAAATATTCCTTAATTTCTAAGAACCAATCAGCAACCGGCCGTCCTCTACGGTGAAGGTTAGCACAGACAGAGTGCTACGATGCCAGAGGTCCCAGGTTCGAATCTCAGCTTTCGTATGAGCGTTCTTTGTAAGTGTCCCTTCATAAATGTCATCATATACTCATTCATCCTCATCTTTACGATTAACCATAATATACAGTCGGAGAAAATATGCTTCTCGCGTAGCCGGCAAAGTTATAGTAGACGAATTGCCCATCACTATGTTCATTAACTGTAGTGTGTAGGTCATGATATAAAACCAAAATGTCAATGAGCAGAAGACGTCAGCAGGTTCAGAGTCTGCAAATTTTAAATTCTTTGCGATGTAGCATCCCACTCCACGAAATCGCTCTCAGAGTGCCTAGACATAAAACACGCAGCAAGGAAACTTTCCACACTGAAACTCCAAGATTCTCACGTTGTGGTGATTTTATAATTATAAATCGCAATTTCACTACAGACATCCATTTCAAAAAATAAACATTTTAATTTTTTTCTATTTTTTTTAAAAAAATATAGGTCTGCGATGAAATTACGATTCGTAATTATAAAATATTCGTAATCATCATAACTCATACAACGTTAATTATTCCATAGGATACCGATTTAGTTCCATTTCTAACCAAATGTATATCATCAGTTCTTATTAGTTTTTTATAACCAACATTTTAATAAATGTGCATACGTAATGCTATTGTGAAAGAATCAGTTTAGCTTGGTACTGTTTTCCATTGTACTGTTTCCATAACACTAGTATGCTTTTTTTCTATTGTTTCTTTCTCGTTTAAAATGGCTTCTGTTGTTCTGAAATTTCAATAAATTAATAAATAACACTGATGAGCTTCAAAAAAATGTGACGAACCATGTAGAGTGAAGAGTACTTACAATCAACAATCAATGGCTTCGCTATTTACAAACATGGTTTATTAACCGTAAACAACATTTTACACAATCCGTGCATTCACCATTCATTCAAATTACCGACATATTTCCAATCCACAAAACAGAATATAAACTGACAACGTTAAAGTTCTCTCCCTTTTCTTCACATTCTAATGTACACCTATCAAACACAAAATAGGAATCATCTTATCTCACCCCTTCTTATTGCATGTACACCAAACAGCAAAAGAAACAGTAGGCCAATTGCCCATCACAATTTTCATTCGGTCTCTATTACACAGTGTGATGATAATGAATTGAAATAAAGTCGTCCATAAGCAGAGGACAATACCTGCTTCGAACCAACATAATTTCACTCCTCAAAACAGAACATGGTGTAGAATAAAAATGTAATGAACATAGTGATGGACAATTTGCCTACAATTATCTTTGCCGTTGACTGTACCTTTACCTCGGAACCTGGGGTCGACATCTGAAATAACACTGTTCGGCAAAATTAAACTTTTTGTCGCTCCCATGAACCAAAATAGGTGATTCTTATAGATTTCGAGCTCCTGAGTTCGAATCCGCAACCCGTTTTTCTCCAAGACGTACCAGTTTTGAGGGAGGGGGTGGGGGCGGGTTTCAATTACCACGCAAAGGTGCTATTATCCCCCCATATAAAATTGCATGCTATCATCAGAATTTCAATATAAAACAAGCAGATACAACTACATAAAGAGTAAAAGTTCAACATTTACATGTCAATTGGTGTTCCTGCTCCTCTTGTAATTTGTACAGGGTGTCTCGCTTGTCGGATTCCAACAGAAGTCGGCCAACATATTGACACTCCATTTCCCACTGTAGCGCCTCTCCATGGTAGCTATTTGTTGATGAAACTTTTCACCGTGTTCATCGGAGACCTCACCCAAGCTGTACTGTTGAGGGAAGAAGTCCAAGTGACAATGCAGGATATGTAACTTGAGGGACATATTACATCCCATGGTACGAAATGAAGTAATTAACCTGCCCACAATGTCTTTGTAATTGGGTGACTTATGATTCCCGAGAAAATTACTGCACACGTCTCGAAAGGCCTCCCTAGCCTCACGTTCCACATCACTCAGCTTAGAAAGAAATGTAGGATCCTTCGAAACGTCTCTGATTTGAGACCCTGTATAAAAACCTTTTTTCACCTTGTCCTCGCTAAATCTTGTGAACAGTTTTCTGAGATGAGTAAATGCTTCACCATCCCACTTCAGGGCCTTGACAAATACCTTCATTAAACCTAATTTTATATGGAGAGGTGGTGAGAATACTTTCTCCGGATCCACAAGAGGTTCATTAGCCACGTTCATCTCTCCTGGGACCAGTTGGTTTCTTGGCGGCCATTTTGTGATGGTGTACTGCTCTTTGGCTCGACTGTCCCAATGACACAAGAAACAGCAGTGTTTGGTGTAACCTTGTAAACCGGTGAGGATGGCAATAACCTTAAAGTCAGCACTTACACACCACTTAAACTGTTCGTAATTTAATTTCTGTAGTAGGTTCCGCATGTTCTCGTATGTTTCTTTCATATGCACAGCATGAGCAACAGGGTAGGCAGGATATTGATTGCCATTGTGTAGTAACTCTGCCTTCAGGCTAGTCCGCGACGAATCTACGAACAGTCTATATTCTTCAGTGATGTAGTCAAATTTCAGTTGTTCCATAAGCGACGGAATGTCACTGCAATACACCAAATCACCATCCTTTGTAAAATTAGGAACTAGGCTCACCTCTCTTTTTCTGTACATCGATATATTCACATCTCGGTCGAGTAGATTCCATTGTTGAAGTCGTGATGCAAGCAACAGGGCCTTGGTCTTCGGAAGGTTTAAGTCTCTGATCAGATCATTCAGTTCTTCCCGACTTATCACATGTGGTTCCTTAGTGTCAGACACTGGGGCGTAATTGGGATCTGAATGCGTACTCGAAGATTGTGCAACATCCTGACAAGCCGCAGGTTCTTCGTCGGATGAAAATTCTGCTCAGTGTGTATGAGTCTGGTGGTACGGGTACAGGCAGAACAACATCATGTGGGACAGGTCTCCTCGCGGAATCCAAGTCAGGATACTGTATTTTATGCTTCGTGCCTTTTGAGAAACCTGTAATATTGGTCAGGCAGAAGTAACAGTCTGCAACATGATCCCGGTGCTCGCGCCAAACCATAGGTACGGCGAACGGTATCGAGTTATGTTTACCTTTCAACCATCCTTTTAGAGAACGCGCACACGAGTTACAACTTTGTTTGGGAGCCCAATCGCGATCCTTTACACCCAAAGTACAGGTGGTACGCTGTCTTTAGGAACGGTGACAATGCCCTACTTTGCCCCTTGAAGACCACTTCCCCACATATGTAGCAGAATGAATCTACCGAGTTTTTGCAAGTTCTTGGCATGTTGGTTTAACACAAATGTCAATATTTCACGCAGAAATATTTTTCCTTAACGATATAAACAGACAGAGAGTAACGCGACTTTCTTACACCACGATCACCTCGGAAGTAAAATATCTGCTTCACGGGACAACGAGGTGCATGTCTTGGCACCTTTTTCCAGCCACATCCTGTTTGTCGTGTAGACAAGGGGGTGTCAACGAATGACCACAAGTTGATTACGAATCCTTTTACCTTGGAGGAAGCCGAGGTGACATTGTAGGAAGAGTGTAACGAAAATAAAACGTTGAACTCCAATGTACACAAATAAGCCTGTCACACATAGTTAAAAACTGTAAGATTCCATTCATTTTAGAGCCAGTCACTTATGGCTCATGGGACATCGTGAAAATATTTCTTCCAGCAGTAATGTTAAAATGCAATATTATTCACATTTTTGTTTTGACATTTATCTGGAATTCTCAAAAAAAATGTGCGTTGTGGCAGAATTCACTGTTTTTTTGGAGTGGGTGGGGTGTATTTGGAATTTTTTTCTATTTCGGGGGGGGGGGGTTGTGGGGGCAGGGGAAAGAATGTTCCTAGGATATAGTAACAATTCTTGGATTGAGGTAAAAATACACAATTATGCATTCCAAGCATAAAAAATACAATTTCATTAAAAAATACAATTTTTTGGTAAATTTTTATGGAAAATGCCCCCTAAAAAAAAACCTTACGTGCTGGAACTTTTTCAATGCGATATTCGTAATCAGCGACTCGAAATCTATAAGGTACACCCTTTCATCCTCGTGGGAGGATTTTCATGCCGATCAGTGTAATCGATACTTGCAATCTGTCTAAAACTTTTGTCCTTAACTCCTTCCCATTTTTATCGAAACACTAGCCGATTGCCCGGTGTTGCGCGGGTACATATTTATGCCAATCTTCTATTAGACAGGAAAGTAATGAATTATAACTACAGTGAAAAATGTCATCGTCAATGTCACCAATTAGCTTAGCAACTCCGAAAACTAGGTCATTTCTGACATTTCATTTTTCACCCCCTCTCACCCCCTCCTGCCGGTAGGTGATGAACTTGGAGTTGAACGGGATTGGGAGTGTCACTATTCATCTTAGCGACCCCGAAAACTATGGATTCCACACTAATATCGGTCGTTTTGGATTACTTTTACATGTCACCTCCTTCCCACCCCCACCCCTAGGGGTGCCAGGGGTGTGTTACATCAACAGCATTTCTTTCCAGATTGTAAGTCATACGTGTACCAAGTTTGGTTGAAATTGGTCCAGGCGTTTGAGAGTTATGCCGGAACAAACATACATACATATATATACATACATACATTTTTATTTTTATCGAAACATTCGGATGAATTCTAACAAATAATACATTCTGTAACATTCTGACACGTAGGACCTTCAATGGCCGCAACAGACGCTTGTATATCTATCACCCTAAGTTGTATAAAAACAAACTTGAAACTATGTTGACCATGCAGGGTCGTTGCAGAAGGAAAACTACGGAGCCATGTCTTGCCAACCGCAGCAGCAACAATCGCCTGATGGCTGGTTGGTTGCACGTCATGACATCTCATCATAGCGCAGAAGACAGACCGTCGGCAATTCAAGCAAATGCATTTAATATTTCCAGTTTTATCCTTAAAAGGAAGAACAATGTATTATCTTCATAGAATCTGTGCTCCCGTAGCTTTACTTCAAACCCTTACAGTCAGCCTATTGATTCTTGAGATATTAAGCTCTAAATATAGATCAGTGCAAATAATTCAAAATTGGTGTCGTGCTGCAAGATGGCGCATATCAGGTCGTCGTTCGAACAAACAAATCGTAATAGATTCAATACGCAATGTTTCATGCATTAACCCGTCGTGTACATTAACAGACCCCATTGCAGTACCATATTTAACGTATTCTCTACGGAGCAAGGCCGCGCATAACGGTAAATAGAGGAGAAAGCGAGTGGGCGGAGTGAAGCAGTACAAGCCGCTGCAGACAGCTGGTAGCTGCAGTCGCTTTTCCTCCTCCACGCAAACCCGTTCCTCTCATGCGTTTGTTTGTCGAGTCCTCTCAAGTCATAAGCCCCTTCTAGTTGGCTGCACTTTTTGACACCAGGTGTAGTGCAGGGGCTCGTCAAGTATCTGAGCGACGCTCGCTGAGCAAAGTTTTCGCTCTTTGAGCAGACAGATTATTTACCTCCCGCTGTGTGCTAATTGATCAAAATATCATTGCCTTTGAATAATCTGTGATCGATGTGGCTGCGTCGAGTGGACAAGATTTCGGTGTTTGAAAAGCTGTTAATTATAAAAATAATAGAATAATTAATGTGAACAAAACTGTCGAAATTTTTATTTTCACACCCTTGCACAGCTTTCCAAAACTACGGTGTATACTTAATATTTTTTATTTAGAATAAACGACACTCATTTTAATACAATTACAAAAACTGGAATATTACATCACTTTCTGGTACTTGAACTTCCTCTCTAATTACGCTATATCGCAAGCCGTTCATCATAAATATTTCTCATTGGTCGCCACTCGCTGCTCGCCACCCTCATACAATTTCCCTCTTCTTCACTTTGCCTCACGAGATCGAAACATAAAAACTGTGGCGAATACTATCTTATTTTGTAGCGCTTCGTTGCTCTTATTAATTTGCTACCCAATTTACATTGATTTTAAATAAAATAGTTCAAGCGTGTAAACTTAAGAAACTGCTACATTAAGTATAAACCGCCCAGCCCAATTTTATACCTTGATTCCCGTAGATCCACTATGTTTTGCTCTCAGGAGGCAAAGAACTCAATTGCACGAGTGAACAAATCCGGGTTAACGGAACCTTGTTGAGAAATGGGGTAATCGTCTAGTTCACCCCTCCCAACAAAATTTCGTACGCCCAATAAGAACCACAGATATAACACTCATTCACACAGTATTTCATGCATCGATACCTTATCTATAAGGATTTTACTATTTGCTTCATTCAAAAAGGTATTCAATATTAATAGCATTTTATTCATATATTATTTCTTTGTAGAATAACATGAATGACTCGACGAGAACAATATAATTATTTGATCGAGAAATACTTTCTGCTTCTCGTTTCACTTTGTAAAATGTCTACAACTTCTCAGTTAGATCAGTAACAACAAATTCCGAAGTCTCAAATACATAAGTTTTAACACATCAACAAACATATTTTATGTAGGCATATACAAACAATAACTGGACCTCAGATATAAGTTAAATTCTCCCTTTCCCTTATTTTTGTAGGTTGTTTTGCTGCCAATAATAAATAGAATTCAATTCTGCCAAAATTTATAATCTACACATTCACGCAGTCAGTCATGCACTCAGTTCTTCATACAAAAGACATATTATAAAAAGACACTATTGTACAGAGTGATCACAAAGTCCCATTACCCCCTATCGCGTGTCCACATCGTCATAGATGGTCGCATTGTATTAATGTGAGATCATCGCAGAGGACAACTCAGAGGTAGTGTGACTATTCGTTATGATTTAGTCCAGGGTGTCTGTGTGTACACCATCGCTTTCATAACAGAGTATGATTCTCCGCCATGTACGATGGGAAATTCTCCTCAACATTGCTGGCGTGATGGCAGTAAACGCATGTCGAACAGCATCCTTAAGTTCGTCAACTGTATCGTAACGTGTGGCAGCAACCTTCTGTGCTCACTAACATCTATGTAATACGCAGGGGGTAATGGGACTTTGTGATCACTCTGTACACTGGCATGGAATATATTCCATCAAACATACTTACACTTCATACAATCGCCGAAAGAAGTCACTAATATAAATTGTACTATTCGCTTCATGTTATTTGGCCAGGTCGGAGAGATAGAAAATAAATCAATCGCCACTGATTTGTTTTAGTTCGTAGCAGAAGAGACTAATTAATCTCAACTTATCAATTTAGAACAAATTTCTAATATTCTTAACGGCAAAGATCACATTTTTGGCGACCCTACAAAAAACTTGATTAAACAAAAACTCGTAGTGACCGTTTTCCTTCCCCGTTGCGTCGGTTGGCAATGGCAAAATCCAGATCAAGGTGGAAGATAGCCAGCTCAAACGAACTTTCGTCAGCTACATAAGCCATGCCAATCGTGCAACGAAGGGGAGGTAAAAGGTTGGGCTGTTATTCCACGAACTGGTTGTTGAAGTTCAACTCTCTCCGGCTAGTGTGTATCAGTGTTGCCAATCTCCGAATGCAGAATTTCCCTTTTACCAGTGTAAAATTTCCCTTTTTCGACCTAAATTTCCCTCGATTTTCAAAACACAGCTGAAGCTGTATCTTTGTATTACTATAACTGTTAATCAGGACCGTATATAAGGGGGTTTAGTGGGTTCAAACTCCCCATTGAATAAAATACTAGAAACTGATCATAGTTTCATAATATAATTATCCTAAAATAAACATTTGAATTTTAAAATAAAACACTAATGTCTTGAAAAAATCCCCAAACCAAAAAAAAAATTCGTCTGCGGCGCAATGAGTGTCGGACTTTGAAACCCACCCATTGTCAAAGCTTAGCTAGGGGCCTGCTGTTAATATTTTTCTTTTGACGCCTGTTTTGCCTGAGGAACAAACTTTATTATTATTATTATTATGAAATATTTATGAAAATTATAAAAGTGTGAAGTAATGGGCAGCCACTCAATACGATTTTTTTTCACATGTTTCACAGATATCTTTTCATCCGCAGATAAATCCCCACGACGTTTTCTAACCTTTTTGGGAGTTACAGGTAGCTTCCTATCAGTAACCTCTTCCATTCTCCTTGCAACGACACAGGACACACAAAGTCACACACACAGCCACTAAGACACGTTCTGAAATGATGGACGGAACAAGAAAAAAATGAAAATCCCGTCCCAAAATTCTTTCCAGCGGCACGTGCCTTGAGGCCTTTCTAGGAAACGCGACAAATATAAGACTGACCTGACCGCTCAGAGACCCAGAGACCACATAGCCAAAATCGTCAACCAAGGAAACAAACGCGTGGGAGCACTTTACCCGATGCTACGATCGCCAGGACTGCGGCTGGAAACCAGACTTCAACTGTACAAGGCAATCATCCGACCAGCTCTGCTCTACGCCTGCCCTGCCTGGCAACACCTACCCAAGACGACCCTCCGCAGACTCCAAGTCATACAGAACAGGGTCCTACGTATCATCAGCGGACACGGACGGTATACAACAAACGTCCAACTCCACGAAGACCTCGACATTCCACCCTTAGATGACGTGATCCAGCGGACAACCGCCACGTTCTGGGCCAAACTCCAGGAAAACCCAAATCCAAC
Source organism: Lepisma saccharinum (assembly GCF_977018435.1). Classification (NCBI taxonomy): domain Eukaryota; kingdom Metazoa; phylum Arthropoda; class Insecta; order Zygentoma; family Lepismatidae; genus Lepisma; species Lepisma saccharinum. The sequence goes on from NC_139243.1 coordinate 80,851,697, forward strand.
GGCACGAGCCATTGGTACCGCCAACCCACACAGACACACTCATCGTCTACCAAGACCCTGAGCCGACCAGCCAGGACAAGTGAAAAGTGACCACAGCCTAACCGCCACTGCCACCCTCACTTTCCCACCCCAAGCGACAGCTGCAGGAGTGGAATTCAACACCGAAAACATCGCACGCCATTTCAAAAACAATTCAAAGAGGAGGCAAGGTGTCCACAGACGCTGGTACTCCACATCATATTGCGCAAAGCAAGCCAAGACTCGTAACTGGTAACTGGTAACTGGCAAGGTCATCTATAACAAGGAGAAAGAAAGCTTACTGAAAAGTGTCACTGTTGCTAACTATTTATTTGGAAAAAGTACACGCTAAAAAAAATATTTTCGAACTTTTTAAAGGAATGAAACGAAAATGTGAGTTTAAATTTCCCTGTTTTTTTTAGCTATTTTTCATTAAATTTCCCTTTTCCCTTTTCACCCTCAAATTTCCCTGTGCCGAGGGAAATTTCCCTGCTTTTGGCATCACTGGTGTGTATACGTATTTTTCTATCTGTCTGTGTCTGGTTACAGCGCGCTGTAGCAAGGAATATAGAAGTATTTTAGGAAGAGCATTCCGAGGCACGGAGCTCTCCCATTGGCCAGAAGCCGCAACGAGCTCTGACGTGACCAAGGGGATCTGTCAAGGGGCGGGGCTCGCGTAGCAATGGAAGCTTACGGGAAATATTTTCATTTTTAATTGTCCATATCTTGGTTCTATTAACCATTTGCAGCAGAATAATAAGCAAAACGCAAGGAATAAGACCCAGGCAATAATATGAAGAAGTTTACAGCACGCAATTACAATAAATGGCGTTATACAAATCAAACAAAAAGTAATCACGACTATCCTCTTATATCGCCCCTACATTGAAATCTGAAGTTGCGTATGGGTAAATAAATACAATTTTACGTATTAAATATTTCGCTACCACACCAATACTTATTATCCTTCATACCTTCAAATTTTCACAGATGTTTGTTATTAATAATTTGTTCATTATAATTTATATATCTAGTATACATAGGATGTCGCTGTCGCTGTTGTTATATGACGTCGCTTTTCTACGTATTTAGGGTAACCGCAACAATAAAAATGAATGATGAAATTATAAATTTGATGGGCTAGATGAGTGTGGCAAGCACTGGTGTACGCAGGGGGGCTTAAGGGGCTGCAGCCCGCCGAAATTCTTAGAAAATCAAAAAAATCAAATGAAGACAGAAATGAAGTAAAAAAAACAACTTTAAAATGACCCCCAATAACTATTTTTGTGTTTGAATAACTTTTAAAACGAAGGATTAAAATGGTAATTGCAGCTCGTATCTAATGAAAATAGAACAGCGACAACGGGATATCAGCGAAATTGATTTTCGGCGATACATTCTATGAACCAATCTCATTCTGTTCAGTAAAGGTTAGATTCATGGCACTGAACCCGCGTACAATTTGAATTGAATTAACATAATCCTTGAGTGAGGTGGAAATGGGTTTTGGATATTTTTTTTTTGTAGATGTGAAAATCTTTAACTAGTGATGCAAACATGCTTTCGCTTACATTAAAGTTTACACTATAGTAAAATTGCGGAAATATTCTACCTAAACTGATTTGTGTTTAAAAAACCGTAACATCAAAATATGTTTTTTAGAAATTAATAAATAATTGGATAAAATGCAATGTCGTGGGAAAGCGTAATCCCTTAATAAATTCAAAGAAACTCGTGCCAGCTCGATGGCGAATCTGTCAACCGCGTGTTCGACTTTGAATCCAATCACTGAAGTTCCCGACTTGGAGTCACGTCGTGGGTATTGATGTTCTTTGTGCCTGCCCTTTCATCAATTTTACGTGATCAACACTCATCGCCGCGATTAACCAAAAGTGGTAAAAAGCGACGTCAAATAACAAATACATGAACAATAGGCCTGGCCTCTGTCTTGGTTTAGCAATGTGATTTGTTAATCACTATACGGTGAGGCCGAGGCGGAAATAAATATCAGTAAGAATAAAAATTCATTACAACTTACCCTTCATGGAGACTTATGATTTTGAAGACGATGCTACCTACTGTCGTCTTTTTCTCGCTGCACTTGCTTCCATGGACTTGAGTTTCATTAGTTTATTCAAATGTCGAATTCTAATAAAAGTTCTGGTTCTGACATACAGGGAAATAATCTTTTCGTTAACTTCAGGAAATTTTGACTGAAGTACTGTCTTTAGAGTGTCCATAACTTTATGTTGCTTGGAAACAGTTGACCCATGGAAGGATGCAAACACAATCTCAAATTGTATAACTTTTTCCATATCCGAACCACTACGTGCCTCCACCGGGTACCGAACCCGGGATCCCTCGATTATAAGGCGATGACGCCACCACTACGCCATCCGGGAGGCCCTCAAAATAGAAATAGACGAGAACGTTAATTGGTTCAGTAACGATCTCGCTACCCAGCGAAGGTTTAAGGCTCGAGTCCCGCCTGGACATTGTGTCCCTTTGCGGGTGTCCATCTATTTCATCTATTCATTACTCATCCTCGCCTTCCAATTAGGTAAAAGTTACAGGAAAGCAACCCAAAAATAAGAAAAAAATATTTGCCTCGTAATGAAGCAAATTTGACAAGGACGACCGCAAGATTTTTTCACAGGAGAGGCAGCAGTGCTCAAGGAGGGAAAGGTTTTGGAATGTTATCTCTCTAGTTAAGAATATCCTCTTAAAGAAAATTCCCCCACTAGGATAAATTGCATAGACATCCTCCACCCACTGCATTTTGTCTATGATTTTGCAATATACTCGTACTTATTATGTTATGCAGCAGTAACTTCAATTAATTCTTGTGAACAATAAGTCGCCCCTGCAAAGAAGTTGCTGAAATTCTACTGCTGGAAATTTTTAAAATACACCACTACCTGAATATATGTACAATATATTGACATAATTTGATGCATGTTTCTTCCGTATCAAAAAAAAACAAAAAACTACGTGTTAAATAAAAATTAAATAAGAAGGATACTGTTATAGACATTCGTATTATTGAAACTGATGGCAATATTTGCATTCATACGGCTTAGATGTTTATTATTGCGTAACTGTAACTTCATAATAATAATAGTTTTATTCACACGCACACAACACCTTGGAGCTTCCCGTGGATGCAACTCGACAGGACTCATACCACTGCATTTTACATACTAGTGACTAAAGAGGCTCTGGCGTCTGGACTCGTGGCCATTATAATCCTTGGTGGGGATCGTGTTGTGTTGTCCTTACATGTTTATGATTGTCCCTTCATCCGCCTCATCTTATCACCATTCATCCTCATCTTCGCGATTAGCCAGAAGTAGCAGAAAAACGAAATAATAATAAATCAATACGTATGTATGTGTCGTTCATTTAAAGACGAATTTCTACTGGGTTGATCGCTACTATCAGGATGAATGATGAACTAATGAGTGGAGAATGAGACAAACATTGCTATATGCCTTACTATTGTTCAAACTGGGGCCTCTGGCTTCCTAAAGCGTTATGCTGTCATGGAGACCGGTTATATACAAGTAGAGGGACTTACTTAATCCTTTCCGTTCAATCTTACTCTCTCGATCCTGTTGCAGTTATGTCCACGCTATAATTAATTAAGTTAGTAAACTATTTGCATGAAAATATGCGCACGACTCTCTACTCCCACCCCCCTCCAGCACACACAGGCATTTCAAATTGTTTCAATTTACGATTTTTCGGGTGTTCTATCTATTGTGCTCGTCTCAAGATGAGACTCTCATCTAATAATCATTTAACTTCATTGCTGTGTCTCGTAATCAAGGGGTCCCGGGGTCGATACCCGGTGAAGGCACATGGTGGTTCGGATTCCACTTTAACCTGTAGGTCCAGTCCCGATTAGCCTTACTGTGCATAAAGTGGACTTAAAACACCAAATCAACCAATCAACCAACCAACCAACTTTATTGCTGTGTGTAGAAGTGTAGACAAATAGTGTTAAAGAACCAAAGACATTGATTCCCTTTTTGCTGAATTCAGCATGAATTTGTTCGTTTGCCATCCTCAGTTAACTTGAGAAGGTACGGGAAAGCAGTGAAGAAGAACTACATGTTATAAACATTGCTTCCCAAGAGTTATAATCGCCTCTATGACGCGATAAACTTGTATGATTTTACATGTTATTAAGCGGCCCGCAGCTGAGGGATCCCCTTTTTGACGTCACTCTAGCAGAAGACCTTCACGTGCCGCCGTAGCGCGGGAAGCCGGAATAGCACCCCCTGCGCTGTAGTCTGGTCTGTCTCAAGGAATACAGAGTATTATAGGAAGAGCATTCCGAGACGTTACGCTTTCCCATTGGCTGGGAGCCGCTACGAGCTCTGACTTCACCCAGGCGACGGTGAACCGTGCGAGGCTCGCTTAGCAATGGTAACTCTTACGGGAAATACCTTGATATTTAATTCTTCATATCTAGGTTCCAGCAGCCATTTTCAGTAGGAGAATAGGCAAAATGCAAGGAATAAGGCCTAGGCAATCATGTGAAGAGGTTTACAGCACTTAATAATTATTTCGTTCTACAAATCAAGCGAGAAGTAAACACGACTATCCGTTTATATCACCGCTACATTGAAACATAAAGTTGCGTATGGGTAAAAAAAAAATATAACTTTGTATTAAATATTTCACCACCACACCAATACTTATTATCTGTCCTTCGTATCCTTCAATTGTTCACATATGTTTGTTATTCATAATGGCGTTTTGATAATAATTAATCTATCTAGTATACGTAGGAAACATACATATGCCCCTTTTCTACTTATTTAGGGTAATCGCAACAATAAAAATGAACGATGAAGTGACAAATTTGATGGTAGCGTTGGCGGGTTATGTGGGTGGCAAGGAGGGCAACTGCCCCCAAGACATGGGAAAATTGCAGAAATAATTACCTTCCATGCACATTTAATCAAGGGTGTTCGGAAGAAAATAATTATTTAAGTAAATACATAATTTGCTGTTTTTTAAAAAATGGAAACTGAAAATTATTTCGTTTTTGAAAAATCAAAATAATGTATGCCATTTGATACATACATACATATGTTTAGAAATTTTAAAAGGAATAAATCTAAAGTGGAGAAAACTTTACTCCAATAAAAGATTACCCACCTCTTCATTTGTGAATTAAGGAATAATAATAAAGAAACTCACGCCACCTAAATGGCCAAGCGAGTTTAGTGTTCAAACTTCGATCTAGTCACTGATTTTCCTTGGTTCGAGTCACGGCGAGAGCATGTTTGTTATTTGGTTGTCTTTTCATCAATATAATCTCATCATCACTCATCATCGTCAGAGTGGCAGAAAAATTACGTCAAATAACAAATACATAAATAGCCACCATGGCCTATACCTTTATTTCGCAATTCGATTTGCTAATTACTACACGACGGAGGCCGACAAAATTGCTGTTCTTAACGGTGGACACACGCACACACACACACAAATTTTGAATGATTGTTTAATTTGGTTTATTTTATTTCATTTTTCTGCCACTTTTGGCTAATTGCGAAGATGGGGATGAATGATGAAATTGATGAATGACACTCACTCATGCCCAGGCCGGAATTCGAATCCAGTGCACCTGGTGTTGTATCGCGATGTGCTAACCACTCTGCTACGGAAACCGGCACAAACACACACACACATTTATATACGTATGTACAGTATGTCGTTTATGTCCAGTTGGGGTTAAGTTATGGCGTATTTAATTAAATCAGTCAAATATTTGCATGAAAATGTGCCTACGTGCACTAAATTTCGCTCACCCAGACTCAGTGGCCTTTCAATTATTTTGTCTTTACGACTTTCTGGGGTGTTCTATTTTGTTTGTCTCCTGTAAGGATCATTTACCCTCATTGTTGCATGTAGAAGTGTAGAGAAATAGTGTTAAGGAACCAGAGACATGGGTGAATTCTTCACAAAGTTCTTCCGTTGTCATCCATTTATTTTACCACGATTAACTCGAAAAGGGACAGAAAAGCAATGAAAATAAAATATGTGTTGTGAACATTGCTTCCGAAGAGTTATAATTGCCTCTGTGAGGCGATAAACGAATGTGATTTTACATGTTTCGAAGCGGCCCGCAGCCGAGTCGTCGCCTTGGTGACGTCATCCCAGCACGCTCGCCGTAGCGCGGGAAGCCGGAATAGCACCCCCGCTGCCCGATCGGGAAGAATATATTTACGCATGCGCAAAGCCGGCTCTCGGCGGAAGCAAGCGCCCTCTGTCGAGAAGGCTGCGCAACTTGACAACTATTACGTAAGAATTAGTGATGTATTTTGGCAAGTTGAATACTTCACTCACATACATACAGAGGAGAGTGAAGCTGTGGCGGGATGATATTTATGTGTATATATCAACCGTCACAACCTCTCTCGGCTCCGAAGAAAACCAGGTCACATATGCATAATATTAAGAATACACTAACTATATATGAAACCCATAAATATATTGTCTTGAAAAGGCAGCAAGTAAATTTTATGTATATCCCCTTTTTTTATTTTTTTGAATTTTTGCAAATTTAAGTTACCCCCATCCTAAACTACAAACCCCCCCAAAAATTTGATCCCCGTAAATAATGGAATAAATATATACAGATGAGGTCCAAATCGTAATTAGAAATAAGCCACTGATACTATAGAAATATACACTCCTGTGTGGCAATAAAGTGAACAATGCATCAAAGGAAATCCACTCCGCAAATATAGCAAATAACACACCTTAATGAATTAGCATGAAGGGAATGTAAAACATGATGGAAAGATAAATATAGTTAAATATGAATAAATTGACGAGTTAAAGTTACAGTGGTGTAAGTCACTTTTTTAAAAAAATGACTTGGACACAGAAACCAGATCTTTATAAGTTAATCTGCTAACAGATAACGTGAAGTCAATCAGAGATTCATTCAACTGTCAACAGATGACAGTTTAAGGTCTAGTGATAAAGGAAGCAGCTATTGTGTTGATCAGCAAAGTGCTGTGAGTCAGACTTTCTTTTCTTTTTAAGAAAGTGACTTACACCATTGTAACTTTAACCCATCCAAATATTAGGAGAAATTATCCCAATATATATATGACGATGAATATAGTATAGTATACTGATGAATGACTAGCACATAATAAACACAAATTAAGAGCCTATATATATATATATATCTAACGCAAATATGTTTCAATAAGGAACACCTATATATCACCACATAAATTCATATACCACTGAAAAAGAAGGTTAAAGGAAGTGTCCTGCTTGTGACGTCTTGTTCCAATTCGATGTTCTCGAAGGCAATCCGTTACAACCCATTTAGTAGTTTGTTCTGTTTATATAATTATTTTGGAAGTACGTGTATTCTTTGGACATCTCCCTGTAATAAAAAAATAAAGCACCACATCCCCAAATATATATATATATATATATTGCTTTACTTATTCCATTACGCGTAGTTCACGTGTTCTCAGTAAGAAATCAAAGCATCAAAAAATCTAAATGGGCGAAGGTCAAATTAATTTTTACCTTACACAAACTACTAAAACCCAATCTTTTTAAAATATTAATAAGTGCATCGCTCCACTCCTTCTCACATATACCGCCAACTGATCGGAAGTTTTTTACGGGCTCGTCTAGTCCCATTTACGACGAGCTAACGTGTATATGGCTCTGAAAGCGAATTCAACTGGTTGGCAAAAATTACCTGCAAGGCAAGAATTTGTACGAAGGATTGATGAACTAATCCTAATCGGCGTCTTGCGCCCTCCTTAAGTTCCTGAACAAAGTAAGATCATACAGTATATCTTCCCAAATTTAGTTCTATTTGCTTAACAAGTGCTATTTGAATTTACATCATCAAATACGTAACAGTACGTTCTGCAAAAATACAGACTCGCGTGACGACTACTACTCTCTCTCGGTTATATAACAATAGCAATTATGTTAAAAAAAAAAACAACCCGCGACAAATTCAACTCGCTCTTAACATTTACCACCCCCTCCAGACTTCACAAATCCAACATCGACGATCAACGCCGATTATTCCTTTACATTTACTAAATCTTTTTCTTTGTCTTACAAGCATTTATATTCACACAAAAAACTATCCCTACATATACATTCCTTCTCTTCATCACTCTCGTATTTCAGGAATTAACCCCGGCGATAGAAATTATTTGCAAGTTAGTTCGCGATCTATTCTAGAATTGACAAAAAAGGAAAAGGGAGGACTAATTCAAGATTAATTAATCAAAAGTAATGCAATAAATTAAACCTTTAGATAAAATACTATTAATTACTAGTCCCACCTTAACTCCATATTACGCAAAGCTTCCACATGTTCGTTGTCGACATCCCAGGTGTACGGGGAAAACGGCAGAGTCACGCCCGCCTTGGCTCGGGCGGCTATCACGTCGTGGAGAACACTGTTACTGGAGTAGGTCTTATCGAGGTCAGGGAGAGAACTTGCGACTCGCGCAACAAGGAAAACCTCTGCCCCGAAAAACTCGCCAGGTGGAAGTGTCGTCAATCCCATGCGAGCTTGTGGGAGGCAGACGAAATTTATTCGAGCGAACTAACAATCTCAAGGCTACGGGTTTAATTCATTTTATACAGGGTGGACCGAAGAATGTGGCGAAACGGGATAAATGAGTCCCGATTCACCACATGCTTTATCAAAGTTTCTGCACTAAAGAATGTTACTCAAACTTATAAATCCAGATAATTCCATGGTGTTAAAGTACATCCTATCAAAATAACATATGTTACGACGTAATGCAAGGTTCATCGTGACAGAACATCCTCATCCAAAAGTTCCTTAGTAATCACAACCATCCTCTAGGAATCCATATGCTTCCTGCACAAGGTAAACAGAGAAGAGTAATACCCGACGAAAATTTTCAAGGAAAAAGAAATGATGCGTAGTCTTCTAAAGGGCAACATCCAGTAGAATTCATCCAATATAAGACAATTCCCTTATAGAATCCAATCCGAAAGAAACCTTCACATATTACATATAGAACAAGGTAAATCTGCTTTACCTAACAATTTTTTTACTTCACTATAATTCCTCGAGGGAAGTATCATCACAACAAGCACTTCAATCACTACACTAAGGCCATGATACAGCCTATTTTCTTTTATTTGCCTCGCAATCGGTGCATTAAAGTATCGTAGTTTCTTCGTCCGAAGACACAGTAATTTGCAAATCATACCTGAAGAATACCAGAGTCCATCGGTACTAATCCCAAGTAACCGTATTAGAATCCATATCCGTCAGGGGTCCAAAAGATGTCGAGGTGAATATCATGCAGAAGGAATCCAAATCAAGTCGATCTTGTGCAGTGGAAGAACGAAGATTTCCAGATGAACAAATGTGACGTACAACAGCAGGCAGAAAAGGCAGAATCTGATAGCAGGGCACTTCCAAAAAAAGATGTCGATATGCTCCATAGGTGTAGTAAGTCATCACGGTATAGTTCTCCAAGAAATGATAATATGAAAATAAATACAAACCAAAATTACTAATAAGAAGAGAAAAGAAATAAAAACAAGAATTATAGAAAAGAAGAAGAAAATACCACATGATTAGCATATACACGAAAGATGCTACCAGGAGGTGAAATGATACCTCTCATTCATAAGCTTATTAGTTGTTTACATTAGAATAGCTTGTCTGAAATCATTATACATACTCTGATTAAATCTACTCCCGGACCGTACAGTGGCCGGTAATTTGACACGGCAGTTAGACCTAATATGCCCCCATTTTGAACATCTATGGCACTGCTTATTAACTCTAGAAACACTAGAAATAGGTAAATTGCCTGTCATCTGATTTAAAGTTGTCGCCATCAACCTATGCCTTTCAAAATCCATCCTTTCATCATTTGTAGGAGCGCGTGAAAAGTTTCGCTCCAATGGGGAAATTTCGTGACTGGAGTCAAGAAGATTGATTAATCAAGCCCCGAGATCAGTGTTATCTTCTGAAACTAAATCATCTAGATCATTCAAGATATCAATATCAGATGTATCCCAAACATGATGAGGTTTAAGATGCATAACATGCATCTTGCGAAGGTGACATTCGGTTTCCGGGTCAAGCAAAAGGGCGTTAACAGGGCTTACGAACTTCAATATTTTTGCAGGTCCCGCCCAACGTTCCATTAATTTTGCAGCCACATGGTTCAAGGCGTTACTTTTTGGAAAAACCTTATAAAGTACTAAATCCCCGGCCTTTAGTTTAACTGCCTGACGATGCGGGTCATATTGAATCTGACGTTTGTTCCAGGACTTAATAACATTCTGAAAACCTCCCAAAGAGCAGCACGATCCTGAATTGGATCGGCACCCAGGTCCTGTTCACCCTGTAATTCCCAAAAAAAGCCCAAGGGGCCCTGAAGGTCTCTACCAAATAGAATATTTGCGGGAGACGATTTGGTAGCCTCTTCATACGCATTGTTAAAGACGAAGGCAATTTGTTGTAAAGTAACATCCCATTTACGGTGGTCATTTGAATGGTAACATATTAAAGCGGATTTTAAATTGCGAATAAAGCGTTCAGCCAAAGAGGCGTTAGGATAATGTACACTAGTGTAAATATGTCGGACAGAATTTTCAAAAAGAAAGGTATTAAAAATAGCCGAACGAAAATATGATGCATTATCTGATACCAACTCACATGGGCTTCCAAAAGAAAGGAACAAGAAACGCAATTTATCAACAATTTGGGAGGAAGTGACTGCTCGAAGGGGAAACAAGGAGACGACCCATTTAGAAAAGGCGTCCACGACCACAACTATATATACACATTGCCTTTTACAGAACGTACCAGGGGTCCCACCAAATCAATATAAAGACGTCTCCATGGATATCGAATGATTTCCGAAGAAAGAAATCCAGGTGGCTTCCCCACGGCCAATTTAGCCCGTTAGCACAAGTCACAGGATTTAACATATTCCTTGATATCTTTATGTGCTCCTTCCCATCAAAAGAGCGACATGATTTTGCGTAAGGTCTTTGCAATTCCCAGATGTGCACCCCCTAAGGGAAAATCATGATAACATCTACATATGATATTTTGTACAATCCTAGGCAAAACAATACAGGCCGTAGTAGATCTAGGTGGTTTCCAAACTAAGAGATCCTTATACAAAGAATAATGCTTTACCTGTTGTCCTATCTGAATTTGATGTCGAATCTCCTGTAATGTTTTATCGTGTAATTGTATGTGACGAATATCAGAAGATGAAAAAGGAATTAGCGCAAATTTGGGGGCAAAACACATAATAGGATTAGACTGAATCTGTGAAGAAGTAATTGAAAATAAACTGGAGAATATATGCAGGATAAACAATCCGCTACTGGATTTTGTTTAGAAGTAATATGCTGTGTATGATAAGAAAAACGAGATAAATACAAAATCCAGCGACCGAATTTTCCATATTGTTCGGGATGCTGAAGCAACCAGGATAAAGCCTGATTATGTGTTTGAAGTAGAAAAGTTTACAGGTAAGATAAGTTTCGAATTTTTAAAATCCAACTTCTATAGCACTGCATGCGGTTTCATAAATGGATTGCTTACGCTCCAACGGTGTTCGTTTTCTAGAAGCGAATGCAATAGGACGCAAAGAACCATCCGGTTTCAACTGATTCAAAGAAGCGCCTAGAGCTAACCCGGAAGCATCACATTGTAAAACAAATTGTTTGGTAAAGTCTGGCAATGCTAAAACGGTATGATTAATAAATGCCTCCTTTATGGGTTTAAACTTTTTCTCATCTTCGTCCGTCCAAACGAAGGAAACATCCTTCTTCCGTTTATCAGTCAGGAAGGCAGTTAATGCCGAATTATTAGGTAAAAATTGAGAATAATACCCAAGAATGCCAAGAACCTTTATTACTCCGAGATGTGACTTTGGTGCTGGGATATTCTGAATACTATCAATCCTATCCGGATCTAAAGTAATTGTCCTTCTTGAATAACATATCCGAGGTACTTGATGCGGGGAGACATCCAAACACTTTTGGAAGGATTGACAGTAAGACCCGCTTCCCGGAACGTTTGCAGTACCAATTTTAAGCGTTTCAAATGAGTGTCCTTATCCGGGGAGAATATACGGACATCGTCAGCATAATTGACTAGAAATGTATACTTAAATTCACCCAATATTTCCTCCAAGGCCCTACCCAATAATTGCGTTCCCAAATTTATCCCAAATGGAACCCTTTTATATCTGTAAAAACCCCAAGAGGTACAAAAGGCTGTAAGGTCTCTGCTACGTTCATCCAAGGGAAACTGATGAAACTACTTATTTAGATCTAATACCGAAAAACAGAGGCGCCCTGCAAGTACTGCAAAAATAAATAAATTCGGGGGAGAGGAAAAGCATCATAAGAAATCAAGGTGTTTATAGATTTATAATTACACACTATCACAGGACAATTTTGTTTTATCATCGTCTACCACTGCATGGCAAGATGAAATAGGCTCTGTTGAAGTCTCGTGAATATTAACACATAGAGGTGAAGGTAAGGAGTTCTGATGGGAACGCCCTGAATGACGAGTTAGGCGACGTTTGGAAACAGAGTTCTTCTTTATGGAATGGAATGGAATCCCGTCTTGCAATTCAATAGTCCAAATATTTCTAGAAATATCTAAAAATGCTTGCAAAGTAGAAGGCGTATGCTGTTCATTAAGCCGGGTACGAGTATCCATTGATAAATTATTTAGTATTTCCTTAAGCAAACCATTATCGGCCCATGCAAGTTCCAAAACTCTTGAGGCATCAATAATTTTCAGTAGATAAAAATACAGACTCTCCGCCTTATCCTGGTTACGCGTTACATGAGCAGAAATCAAGTCACTAAGAGCTTGGCGTGACACCAAACGCTGCCAAAGAGCACATTTAAACATTGGCCAAGGAAGCTTATTATGTAGGAAATCAAGCCAACAAAGACGTAAAGGGCCACTTGTCTTTGGTATACATTCCAAGAGAATGAATTCAGTGTCCAAAATTTGTAATTTATTTACACGTTGGACCATCAATAGAAATTTATACAAAAGATGAAAATTTGACCCATCAGTAACTAACAAATCCTTTAACAAATATGCAACGGTGTTATAGCGCAATTGTAACTGAACCTCGGATAAATTCGGCGAAAGAAGCCGCTTCTTAAGAAATCCCAAGACAGGGCTTACATTATCCCTCAACAATTGTGGAGACGCTTGCATAGGAGGCGTTTTGTTACGGGGGGGGGGGAGGAGCAACCACAGGACATTGTGTATGTAGGTCGGGACTTTGTGGTATGGTTTCCAATGATTTCCTACGGATGCGTGAAGAAATTAAAGTAGTCAGAAAATCAAGACTGAAGGTACTGGTTTCCAATATGTGAGCCATCACGACTTATAAAAAAAAAGCTACACAGAATTCAAAAAGATAAATAAAATGACAAAACTAGAGAAAATTAGAAACACTCGACAATTTAAAGTTCTCCATGCCTGCTACCATCTTTTTGTGGCGAATACTATCATATTTTGTAGCGCTTCTTTCCTCTTATTAATTTGCTACCAAATTTACATTAATTTTAAATAAAATAGTTGAAGCGTGTAAGCTTAAGAAACTGCTACATAAAGTATAAATCGCCCAGCCCAATTTTATACCCTGATTCCCGTAGATCCACTATGTTTTGCTCTCAGGAGGCAAAGAACTCAATTGCACGAGTGAACAAATCTGGGTTAACGGAACCTTGTTGAGAAATGGGGTAATCGTCTAGTTCACCCCTCCCAACAAAATTTCGTACGCCCAATAAGAACCACAGATATAACACTCCTTCACACAGTATTTCATGCATCGATACCTTATCTATAAGGATTTTACTATTTGCTTCATTCAAAAAGGTATTCAGTATTAATAGCATTTTATTCATATATTATTTCTTTGTAGAATAACATGAATGACTCGACGAGAACAATATAATTATTTGATCGAGAAATACTTTCTGCTTCTCCTTTCACTTTGTAAAATGTCTACAACTTCTCAGTTAGATCAGTAACAACAAATTCCGAAGTCTCAAATACATAAGTTTTAACACATCAACAAACATATATTATGTAGGCATATACAAACAATAACTGGACCTCAGATATAAGTTAAATTCTCCCTTTCCCTTATTTTTGTAAGTTGTTTTGCTGCCAATAATAAATAGAATTCAATTCTGCCAAAATTTATAATCTACACATTCACGCACTCAGTCATGCACTCAGTTCTTCATACAAAAGACATATTATAAAAAGACACTATTGTACAGAGTGATCACAAAGTCCCATTACCCCCTATCGCGTGTCCACATCGTCATAGATGGTCGCATTGTATTAATGTGAGATCATCGCAGAGGACAACTCAGAGGTAGTGTGACTATTCGTTATGATTTAGTCCAGGGTGTCTGTGTGTACACCATCGCTTTCATAACAGAGTATGATTCTCCGCCATGTACGATGGGAAATTCTCCTCAACATTGCTGGCGTGATGGCAGTAAACGCATGTCGAACAGCATCCTTAAGTTCGTCAACTGTATCGTAACGTGTGGCAGCAACCTTCTGTGCTCACTAACATCTATGTAATACGCAGGGGGTAATGGGACTTTGTGATCACTCTGTACACTGGCATGGAATATATTCCATCAAACATACTTACACTTCATACAATCGCCGAAAGAAGTCACTAATATAAATTGTACTATTCGCTTCATGTTATTTGGCCAGGTCGGAGAGATAGAAAATAAATCAATCGCCACTGATTTGTTTTAGTTCGTAGCAGAAGAGACTAATTAATCTTAACTTATCAATTTAGAACAAATTTCTAATATTCTTAACGGCAAAGATCACATTTTTAGCAACCCTACAAAAAACTTGATTAAACAAAAACCCGTAGTGACCGTTTTCCTTCCCCGTTGCGTCGGTTGGCCAAATCCAGATCAAGGTGGAAGATAGTCAGCTCAAACGAACTTTCGTCAGCTACATAAGCCATGCCAATCCTGCAACGAAGGGGAGGTAAAAGGTTGGGCTGTTATTCCACGAACTGCTTGTTGAAGTTCCTCTCTCCGGCTAGTGTGTATACGAATCTGTCTGTGTCTGGTCAGTCTAAGCCAAGCGTCAGGTTAACCTTGCAGCAGGTTTTCGCATATGTAGATCCAAACGTGCGCGCAGAATATAGTTCCACTGAGACGGGTTATATTCCGACAAAACTTCATACTTGCAAGAAAACAGTTATTTAATTTGTAAAATACAGACAAAATAATACATCCATGAACAGGTATGGATTTGATCGGTTGCAGTCACTGTGCAGACGAACTTGGATCCACAGATTCGCCAACTGGAGTTTTGTATTGCGCTGAGGAATTGCGCTGAGGAATCGCTGAAGCCCAAGTGCGAGTCGAGCAAGACTGAATACGTTGCAGAGCGCGTGGAATCCGTGATACCAGTGTTGCACATCCCACTATTTTAACCCTATGTTTATTGTGATTAATAATCATGCTATACAGCGGCGAGAATGGCTGAATCGAGGTCTCCTGTTCAACGAGTGTAATTGTGGGCTTCATCCGAACGGAAAAGCTCTTCAAATCAAGCAAGTTGTTTAAAATGCATAATCCTCCTTAACGAAACAAGATCAAAGTAAAACAGGGCGTGAGGTGATTTGCCGTCAATGTGCGCACGAACTGTATCCCGGGTGTTGAATGATTTGCGGTTTGAGTTTAAGAAGGGGAAACTATTGTTTGCTGTTTGACGACAAAAGAATGTCCTCGGCATTAAAAGATAACCCCGTGATAAGAAACATGTTTATTATTTGGACCAGATGCTTTAACTCGGTGAGGGGAGGGGCGGGAGAGTACATGGATTTTTTTTATATATACGAGGGGCGATCAGGTTGCTCTGACCCTAACATAGAAAGAGCGTCAATAGGGTTTCAATTTTTTTATATTTTTCAACATACTCCCCTGCAACTCCAATGCACTTCTCGCATCGGTGCTCCAACGCCTGGATACCATGCAAAAAAAATCTTCCGACTGGTCCTCCAACCATGAGTCCACAGCCCTTATCGCCTCAGAATTATCAGAAAAATTTTGCCCATGAATGTCATTCTTCAAATGTTTGAACAAATGGAAATCACTGGGGGCCAAATCTGGGGAATAGGGTGGGTGGGGCAGCAATTCGAACGATGCATCTGCGATAGCGGCCCTCGCAATGCGTGAGGTGTGGACAGGTGCATTGTCCTGGTGAAGGAGCACACCACGGGTCAACATCCCACGCCTCTTTTTCTTGATGGAATCACGTAATTTCTTGATTAGGTCACTGTAGTATGTACCAGTGATGGTTTGGCCTCTTTGTAGATAGTCCACAAGAAGGACACCCTTGCAGTCCCAGAAAATTGAGGCCATCACCTTCTTGGCTGACGTTTGCACCTTGAACTTCTTCGTTGGTGGAGAATGTGGGTGTTTCCACTCCATGCTTTGTGATTTTGTTTCTGGGTCGAAGTGACGGACCCATGTTTCATCCATAGTTACAAATCGGGCAAGGAAATCGTCTATATCAGCACGAAACTTGGCAAGAAGTTCTTGACTGATGAGCACTCTAGTGAGCTTCTGATCTGGGTTGAGGTTTCGAGGGACCCATCTTGCAGCAATTTTTTTCATTTGCAATTCCTGGGTAATTATGTTTTGCACAGTGCCATATGACAGGCCACGCATCTCAGCAACATGACGGATAATGACTCGACGATCCTTCAGCACGATATCGTAGACTTTGTTAATGTTTTCGGTCGTCATGACAGTTTTTGGTGCTCCACCTGCATGTTCATCCTCACACGACTCTCTCCCACAATTAAACTCACGACACCATCTCTTCACCATACTGTATGAAGGAGCACTGTCTCCCAATGTATCCACCAAGTCCTCATGAATTTTGGATACCGTCCACTTCTTCTTCACATAATATTTGATCACCGCCCTCACCTCAGTTTTCTCCATTCTGGCACATTGACACAACTTTACTCAGTTAAACCCCTGTAAAAAGAAAACTGTACGTAACTTAGACTTGCAATTCAGATTGAAAGCATATAAAGGATCACTAAACAATAACAAAATAAAAAATCAATCGTGACGTCATTCCTTCTATGTTAGGGTCGGAGCAACCTGATCGCCCCTCGTACCACCGTGCAAAACCACCGCCAGGGCTGAAGAAACCGACGAGAAAGGGAGAGGGGAAGGGGGAGGCTTATTGTTTCACCCACTGGAGCAATGAAGTCTTTGTTGAAGGCGCATATTTACTGTTCCGTGCAAAGAAAGGGAAGGATGATTAGCAAGAAATGGACAGAACAAGATTTGAATCCTGGTTTAGTGAAGTGATTCATAAATTGAAACCAGAGTAATAGCAGCAGACAATGCACCTGATTGTATATATCACCAATAACAAATCATGCTTTTTTTTGCTGGTATAACTTGAAGTGCGTGTGTCTTACAGTAACCAAGTTTTTCATAAATGTATTTTTTTATAAACCAAAAACAATAATTTGTCATTAAATTCAAGAGGGCCTATCGTTGATATATATATATATATATATATATATATATACAGGGTCTGTATTTTAAGTAATGAGAATAAATCCAGAAAACAAAATTTATTACAGATATCGCTACAAACCCTTAGTGGTCTTCAAAGTATGCCCCTTGAGCGTCAACACACTTCTGCAGGTGAGTTTTCCACGCGTCGTACGCTCCCTGAAAGTCAGCAACTGAAACAGCCTTCAGAGCACGCGTGCAAGCCACATTGACCGCATCCAGGGTTCCGTGGTGGTGTCCTTTGAGGGCTGTTTCCACTCTGGGAAAGAGGAAAAATCTGCAGGGGCAAGCTCGGGGCTGTAGGGAGGCTGAGGAATCGTTGTGATGCCAGATTTCGTCAGGAACTCTCTAACCACGAAGCACATGTGACATGGCGCATTGTCATGATGGAGCTTCCAATCGGCGGCAATTTCTGGTCACACTCGGTTGACCCGTCTCTTCAACCTTTTTAACACCCTCACGTAGAAGGAGCCATTAACTGTCTGTCCTGCAGGCACAAATTCCACGTGGACAACACCTTTCTTGTCGAAAAACACATCAGCAATGCTTGATTCTGGACTTGGACATGCGCGCCTTTTTTGGTCGAGGCGACTACGAGTGTAGGTTGTCTTCAATGCGTTCAAAAAGATCTTGCGACACGACCGCACGGTTGTGCAATTGCTCGTTCGTCAAAACTTTCGGGACGAGCTTGGCGCAAATTTTTCTCATCCCAAGATCCTCGGTGATGATTTTGTGAACAACCATTTTATCGAGTCCTACCGTATCTGCGATAAACCGTACACTGACGCACACTGACACACCTGTCCGCGTTCAGCAAATCTCGCACACGTTGTTCGTTGTCTCTGGTTCTTGAGGTTGACGGGCGCCCTGCACGGGGTTCGTCCTCCACGCTCTCCCGGCCTTCTTTGAACATTTTGTGCCACCGAAACACTTGCGCTTGTGATAAACTGTCACTGCCGTATGCTTGCCGAATCATTTCCAGCGTTGCTGCACCAGATTTTCCAAGGCGCACACAAAATTTGATCGCGTACCGCTGTTCCATGCTTTGCTGAATTTTGCTCTTGCACACACTACTTTGCAGACGTCCACGACACGCGTGATCATGCCTCAACGGACGCCAGCAGGCAATTGCCGCTTGGAGCGCTTTCAAGGTCACACTCCCCATTACCGACTCCAACCGGTCCCAGCGCGCTCTGACGTCTAGTCGCGGCAGAAAAAAAATATTCTCATTACTTAAAATACAGACCCTGTATATATATATATATATATATATATATATATATATATATATATATATATATATATATATCTTTGTTTATTTTTATTTTTGCGTGCTCGAAATATACACACATGCTCATGGGCGTCCGGAAGGGGGGCAAGGGAGCCGTGGCTCCCCTTGAAAATGAAAGTCAACAAAAAATTATGTATTTCACACACATAATTTCATTTTAGCCACAATAATACGTGTTAATTATTGCATTAACACAATAAATTCAAATTTAAGCAATGTTTTTTTAGGGAACTACACTCTTTTGGGGGAAAATATGAATTGTTTGCCCCCCTGGAAAAAAATACCTTCCTTGCCCCTCCCTGAAAAAATCCATGAACATGCTCTCATGTTTCGAAGATATTTCGCATTTATATTAAGTTATGACACATTTTTTAAATAATTTATGCGCCGAAAGTACTTCTAAAATGTTATGTTTCAGGAGACAAAAAGAAACAAAAAAACATTCCGCTTGTTATGCATGCGGGTTTTGTTGTGTTGTGCGGTTGGCAATACTGTGGATTTTCTCAGTGTCTGCGATGTAAGCAGCTCGGCGGTTGAGGCAAGACTGGCACGGAAGATTCTGAGCTCAGTTCTCGCGCGGATTGATACATAAAACCTGATGCAAACTTAGCCTGACGCGCGGCTTAGTTACCAGCGCTGCTCGATCGGGAAGAATATATTTACGCATGCGCAAGGCCGGCTCTTGGCGGAAGCAAGCGCCCTCTGTCGAGAAGGCTGCGCAACTTGACAACTATTAATTAAAGCCCCTATCACACGGAACTGGATTTCTAGTTAGTTGGCGATGAACTAACTTTCTGGGTAGTAATCATGGCCGCCTGGCTGACTGCTTGACTGGTTTTGAGGAATAGGACATGTTCTAATTGCTACTAACTTCTTCGACTAGATTCTGTGGAACAGCCAATCAGAGCAAAGTTTGGCCATGTGAAGATATTCTGTGAGTTTGTAAAGTAGCCTTTTTTTGTCTGTGGCTTCCGAGTGCATTCAACACGAAAGGCAAGTTTACAATTGAAAAAGCTAAAATATTCTTCCATACGTGTATAGTAAACGTTGTAAAGTACGTATTTTATCAGCGCCGTTCTTCTCTACCTAAAACCATTTAATGCGATGCGATATTCCTCTCGGTTGGATAGTTATCGTATTTTAAAAGTGTGAAGTGATACGTTGTTTACATCTCGAGCGGCCGCCATTATGGAAACGAAAGACTATCGACAAGTACGGTATAACAAGTACCGTGTGAGGCGAAAACTAGCAAATGGGTAGTCAGTCCAGCGTCAACTAGAGCATTCCTACTAGAAATCTAGTTCCGTGTGATAGGGGCTTAAGAATTAGTGACGTATTTTGGCGAGTTGAATACGTCACTCGCATACATAAAGAGGAGAGTGAAGCTGTGGCGGGGTGATATTTATGTATATATAAAAACCGTCACAAAACGCTATATTCTGTGGCTCAAACCTGTGGCGAGCGAGGTTCAAGTTCGCTCAGCGATCAAGTGAGCCGCGCTCGCGGAGCAATGCCTATTTGGCCGTCAAGTTGCTGAGCGATCACGTTCGTCGCTGAGCGCTCAGATACTTGACGCGTTCGGAGCAAAGAAATGGCGTACAACCAAGTGGACAAATAGCGGTATTCAAGGTCAGAGGATTCAACAAATGCCTGTCAGCTGTTTTAACGTTCATTTGATTAGTTAACACGCACCACGTGACCATAGACCACACACTACACCACTCCAGAACGTAGTTCAAACGGTGCAGACAGCAAATACATTACTTGACACCAAATCATCGAAGTAGATGAGTCGGTGCTGCAGTGTCACCAACCAGACGCGCGAATTCAGAGAGTCAAAAAGTGCGTAGAGACTTGCTTTGTTTCGTTTGCTTCAAAGATTACCGGGACAGAGTATAGAGAGGTGAGAACATCAAGGAACTGTAATATTTATTTTGGGGAAATGATCCACATAAGGAAATAGAACGCAATCTAACTCATGCAAGGAAACAAAATTCGCCCTACATGTACGGAAGACTACTGTTTTACATTCGTAGAGAAATTTAGTTTAATATCTTACCTCAGTAATCCAGAAAAGCAAACTTTAAATTCAGTGACAAGATTAGGCGTCGCCAGCATTTTTTGCAGGGGGGGGGGATCGGGCAAATGATAAAAGTTGAAAAGCAGAAAAAATAATAATGAGTATTATTACCACGGTTATAAATGTCATTATACAATAATAAATATTATAAACTAATAAAAACAAATTGTATAATAATAATTACACTGGTCTACAAATGTTCATGAACTTTCTGCTTATGTATATTTTTCAGTCTTATTTTCATAATTTGGACCCGCTGAACACGAATATGACATTGGTTTTACTGTAATGTCAGTTTTTCGGATAATATGGGTCGTTTATTATTTCATATTAAAAGTGCAACGTGTAGCCTATATGTCATATGTATTATGTAGAAAAACATAACATTATAAACACAGTACAGTCAGTACCCAGTAAATTGCATATATAATGAACAGTATAACAATGAAAAATAGCTAAAGGAATACAATGAAATGAACAGAATACAATAATATTACTCATCAGTCCCTTCATTTAGTTCATCTTATGTGACAACATATTCAAGAATGAATATTTGTTGTTCGTTGTCTTTTTGGGGAAACACTCCCTTCTCCTTCGTCATGAACTAATCCCCAAATGTAATCAATCACCCATCATAGCACAGTCCCATCTTCCCTGGTATCTACCTTCCATGAATTGAATGTTCTTTTGGAAGTGTTCGCAGCGTTCTTCGCTTATATCTCCCAAATTCTGCCAAACCTCATCATCAGTAACATGGTCACCAGAACTGTCCAAATCACTACCTTCTTCCGCAAACGTGGTTTGGATTGGAGGCACTGTCAGGAACAGGTGCTGGGGAGGATGGTATGTCAAGGTATTGTAGCTGACGCCTGTTCTTCCCTCTCCTGAAATGTGGCAGGTCGATCATGCAAAAGTAACAATCATCATGATGATTTGTAGGTTCCCTCCACACTCGCAGAATCGCAAATGGCATGCCTTTCCTGCTACCACGCAACCAATGTTCGTTCCATCGTCGACCTGCTGTTACCACACGTAACATGTGGAGTTCATGGTTTGTCCAGATCACCAACAGCCATTCCAAAGTACGCTTTATAGACTTCACAAAACTTTGTCCCTGGTACAATGACATGTCTAACTTGCTTGGGCGCAATATAGTATCCACACACATAACAGAACGAGACTGCATGTAATTTGCACTTCCGACCCGCTGACATGCTCCATAACAAAGCAAATGAACTTAATGCAGATAAACACACACCCAGACTGAAGTAGTAGACATAGTGGCGAGGAAACAACCTTGAAATACACAACCACAAGGCCAAAGTAGGAATTCAGGTGAGCGCTTGTGCTCTTCAAATTTACTAATCACCGATAAAAACACACACAAAAAAATAGATAAACCACACAGACGGGGTAGACATGAAGGGGGAATTTCGAACCTTTACACGAGTTAAAATCAACAGCAACTGTGCTTCCATCTAGCGGCTGTAAGAGTAAATACACCCATATTGCTGTGGCTAAGGCAGCAGTGCGAGAGAACAAAACATGCTAATATCTTTCAAAATGTTGATATTTCGAAAAAAATCGTTGCCGGATTCGTGTTTAGTGGGTCGAAATCTATAAGAATTCATCACAAAACAATGATAAGCAAAATCTTGTTGACCAGTGATATTATTATATAAATGTGGAGACTCGATCCACCAAACGAGTGAATACCAGCACAACTATTTTCGAAAATTTATTTTGCATTTTATGCAGTTAGTATCTGAAATGCATTTTGCATTTTGATATTAACCTTTGCACGTCTCGTTGAAGAAAGGCTTTAAATCTTAGGGGGATTTTTTTTATATAAAGTTTGTTGTGTGACATCACGCCTACAACTGTAATTATTAGAATCTTGAAAACTGTATTCTTTGGGTGAAATGAAAAAATGTAACCTTTTTCCTGTATTTTTCACTCAATGTTCTCGATCCAATGGATTTTTACTTTAATTATTCTCTTCGAATATTAACTAAATGAAATTACTTCTGTTCTTAACAATAAGAGTAACAAACTTTCGGCTTTTTTATATCTTTACATGAAGGATGTCAATTTCCAAGGGAGGGGTCTCGTTCGACCAGCCCCTCCTGACGCCCATGGTGACAAGTATTTCTAACCAAAAGAGCTTGATACTTGTTTGTAATAAATTAGTTAAATACGAAACACAGGGACGTCATTAGGGGGGCCTGGAGGGGCACTGGCCCCCCCGAAACGTTCACGTGGCCCCGGCAAACTGTTCTACATTTGCTGAAAATTTTACTTTCATGACAAAGATTGCAAACTAGTTTTTCAGTATTTTTTTTATTTCAGTTAGAAACACTGTTCTTAATTTGAGTGGCACGAACCCAAAACCACATTTCTTTCTCGTTTTCCTGGTTCTAGCTAT
This sequence comes from Lepisma saccharinum, assembly GCF_977018435.1. NCBI lineage: Eukaryota > Metazoa > Arthropoda > Insecta > Zygentoma > Lepismatidae > Lepisma > Lepisma saccharinum. The sequence continues at coordinate 80,875,169 of NC_139243.1, forward strand.
AGTGGATGTCAGTGTAGGAACCTAGAACTTCGTCGTTTCTCGTAATTTTGAGGGAGCTGTCTTTCCACCCCTAGCAGTCGCAGGTCAACAACAGGCAGGGTTGGGCGTTGAGTGTTGCCGTTGCGTCCAAACAATGTTTTGAGCTTGAGTAGATTGAAGAACGACCGCCTGTGCAGCGGTAAACGACATATATGCAAACAGTTACAACTGGTCCCGAATCAGAGCGCAATACACGCTAAATAAGTATAATGGCGGCAGGATGCCTCATATCTCCGAGTAAGTAGTATTATTGGCATCAAATATCTATTCTACTATTAAAACAGTCTAAAACACGCAACGTGTTAAAAGTAATTATCTTCACAAACTGTACGATTTCTCGAGTCGCATATTTTTCTCGATATCGTGAAGACCGATTTTGAGAATCCTCCTCAACAAACGATGCCTACCCGATTGCGCAGTGATAGCGTTGTTGCCTTGTAATCGAGGGGTCCCGGGTTCGATACATGAGTGAAGGTACACAGTGGTCCGGATCTTACTTTAAACTGTAGGTCCAGTCCCGATTTGCCTTGCTGTGCATAAAATGGACTTAAAATCACCCACTCAACTCCTTAACAAACTTTTCGAAGAATCGAAAATTTAAACAAGAACAAGTAAATACATTTTTGTAATTTTGAAGTGAATTATTATTATTATTATTGTTATTATTTTGGATATTTTTGGATACGTATGAATCTGCCTCACACAGTAAGCTTATTTTTTGAGTCAAGTACAATAACAAACACTTGCAATAAGTCATTTGAAAGACACGTGAGGTTGCACATATATTTAAACATCTATAAATAAATAATAACCCATGGTTCGACAGCCCTGGAAGGGCCTTGGTCTATCTCCCGACTGCCAGTCCCTCCCACAATCCTACCTAGAGGTGTGGAGATCTTTAACCAGTAACGGGCTGACGTGGGGTCAGCACGTCGAACCCCCAACCGTTATAGGGGATATCCGTAAAGAATAATTATATTCTTGTGGTAAGGAGTCATTTAACAAACTTTATTGATTTATTCCATCAGCATTATTTAAAATGTAGTGCCATACTGAACTTACCAACTTATCAAAGGCACATTGATTGCAAAATGAGGCATTTTCCTTGTGTTGCAGAGCAGGTTCAGTTTTTGGAGTATTGCAATGTTTTATACAGTCCGTTCGAGGAATTTTGAGAATATTGATGTTTTGTCAGAGGGATCACCCCCGAATAAATATCTGTGGATGCTTTACATGTTTCATCGTATTTAAGAAGGTAATTTTCCCGGTGCAACTTTCCTCCGTACAACATGTCTTTTGCCACTCAAGCTGAAGAGCCGATTCATAGGTGCAACGACCTTGGCAGAAAGAAACTCTGATTGGCACCATGTTGACAAAAGACTCAAGAAGTCCCGCAACCGACAGAACTCGAAGCACTCGGATCCTGCGGTGACATACACTTTGGTTGAACACAAACGGATGCATTGGTAGGAAATGCAGTGATTTTATGGGCCGGCCCTTTCTGGGAAGTCGGGGACCTTTTGAAAACACACTTTCCCTTCATGCACACAAGGGGGCCTAAGCCAGGTCACCCTCTTCCCACAAAATCTTCTCTTCATCTGGCTCTGGTTATCGGCCGCGCCAAAACGCACTGCACGTAGCTAGGACTTTCTGGGTTAATTACTTTATGGTTCAGCATGGACATAGGCTTTTCAAATTGCAAGAGACAAAATTCTACTGTTTGTCCCTTCTCTGGCGGGAGATGAATGACAAAGATGTCGCGGTTCCTTCAGGTTCCCACACTCAACCCTTGTGCTCATAACCTGCAATGAAGGGAAAGGCCATAATAAGCCTTTGTAATGTACCACTTTATATCCTTCTGCTTCTTTTTGCCCTACTGTGTTGATTGGTCGACAATTGATGACTGTCAGCTATAGATCGACCACAAGGAAAAAAACCTTGGGACGAGAAGTCCCCGCGCAGCAGTAGTAATGCACCCGCGTTCGGGTCGATAAATCAATTGATTGGAAAAGATCGATCAAAGATCAATTGATGACGTAGCGCTATTGTTCTTTTTTTTGTGACGTCACAAAATGGGCGGGGCTTATTTTGTAAGGATGATTTTGATTGGTTGTGACGTCATAAATGGGCGGGGCTTAATTTTGTGAGGAGCGTTTTGATTGGTTGGAGGAATTCGGTTTTTTCCCGCGGGAGTTTCCGGTGTCTGAAAACAGATGGCGTTGATGAGTCAGAAAGTCTGGGGTGGGGAGGAGGAAAAGTACGCGGTGACGGTTGGTTTTCTCGGAATTGGAGTACGTGTTTTCGGGGTCTGAAAACAGATGGCGTTGATGAGTCAGAAAGTCTGGGTTGGGAGGAGGAAATGTAGGCGACGCGGTGACGGTTGGTTTTCTGGTAATTGGAGTATGTGTTTCCGGTGTCTGAAAACAGATGGCGTTGATGAGTCAGAATATGTGTTTTTGTGGGAGTCACGTGACTGTTTGTGACGTCACAAAATGGAAGTCACGTGACCAGATTATATTATTAAATTATTATTAATTTAAATATTAGTATTATTATTATTATAAATTGTTTTAATTTCTGTGACGCCATTTTGTTTTTGTTATGTTATTTTGGTGTGTGACGTCATATATAAATTGGAGTACGTGTTTCCGGTGTTTGAAAACAGATGGCGTTGATGAGTCTGAAATTCTCGGATTATTATTATTATTATTATTATTATGATTATTAATATTATGAATTGTTTTTATTTCTGACTCCATTTTGTTTTTGTTATGTTATTTTGGTGTGTGACGTCATATATAAATTGGAGTACGTGTTTCCGGTGTTTGAAAACAGATGGCGTTGATGAGTCAGAAATTCTCGGAATTGGGTACGAGTATCCGGTGTTTGAGGAGAGATGGCGTTGATGAGTCATTCTGGGAAATTCCCCAGTTTTCGTCCTGTAGTCAAAATGTAAGAATTAAAACGCTTTTCAGCGCTTTTGGAGTTCTTATTTCGTCGAATAAAATGTAGCATAATACTGATGGAGTCCGCTGTACATGGTGTTCTTAAAATGAGAACAAATATGGGTAGTCTGTATTGTAAATTGATTAAAATGTGTAAGTTTTTTCTGAATTTTGAAACTCTTATTTTTATTGTCAGCTCGTTGTTGTAGGTAAATTTGAAAAGTTGAAAAACCTGTCCGGAAAACTTTAAAGGGCTGTCCAACCGGCCCTAATTGAACTAGAGTGAAAGGCAATTGTAGATTCGGAATCTGTACGTCAAGACCTTTCCATAGAGTATATGGACGGTGGTATACGGTAAAAATAACAAAAACCAAGATGGCGGCCCCCATTACCATAACGAGCTGAGATGACAATTAATTGTATAATATTACATAGTAATCGTGGGTGATGTTTATTGTCAGCTCGTTGTTGTAGGTAAATTTGAAAAGTTGAAAAACCTGTCCGGAAAACTTTAAAGGGCTGTCCAGCCGGCCCTAATTGAACTAGAGTGAAAGGCAATTGTAGATTCGGAATCTGTACGTCAAGACCTTTCCATAGAGTATATGGACGGTGGGCTACGGTAAAAATAACAAAAACCAAGATGGCGGCCACGATGGCGGCCCCCATTGCCATAACGAGCTGAGATGACAATTGTATAATATTACATAGTAATCGTGGGTGATGTTTATTGTCAGCTCGTTGTTGTAGGTAAATTTGAAAAGTTGAAAAACCTGTCCGGAAAACTTTAAAGGGCTGTCCAGCCGGCCCTAATTGAACTAGAGTGAAAGGCAATTGTAGATTCGGAATCTGTACGTCAAGACCTTTCCATAGAGTATATGGACGGTGGGCTACGGTAAAAATAACAAAAACCAGGATGGCGGCCAAGATGGCGGCCCCCATTGCCATAACGAGCTGAGATGACAATTAATTGTATAATATTACATAGTAATCGTGGGTGATGTTTATTGTCAGGTCGTTGTTGTAGGTAAATTTGAAAAGTTGAAAAACCTGGCCGGAAAACTTTAAAGGGCTGTCCAGCCGGCCCTAATTGAACTAGAGTGAAAGGCAATTGTAGATTCGGAATCTGTACGTCAAGACCTTTCCATAGAGTATATGGACGGGGGGCTACGGTAAAAATAACAAAAACCAAGATGGCGGCCCCCATTGCCATAACGAGCTGAGATGACAATTAATTGTATAATATTACATAGTAAACGTGGGTGATGTTTATTGTCAGCTCGTTGTTGTAGGTAAATTTGAAAAGTTAAAAAACCTGGCCGGAAAACTTTAAAGGGCTGTCCAGCCGGCCCTAATTGAACTAGAGTGAAAGGCAATTGTAGATTCGGAATCTGTACGTCAAGACCTTTCCATAGAGTATATGGCCGGTGGTATACGGTAAAAATAACAAAAACCAAGATGGCGGCCCCCATTGCCATAACGAGCTGAGATGACAATTAATTGTATAATATTACATAGTAATCGTGGGTGATGTTTATTGTCAGCTCGTTGTTGTAGGTAAATTTGAAAAGTTGAAAAACCTGGTCGGAAAACTTTAAAGGGCTGTCCAGCCGGCCCTAATTGAACTAGAGTGAAAGGCAATTGTAGATTCGGAATCTGTACGTCAAGACCTTTCCATAGAGTATATGGACGGTGGTCTACGTTAAAAATAACAAAAACCAAGATGGCGGCCAAGATGGCGGCTCCCATTGTCATAACGAGCTGAGATGACAATTAATTGAATAATATTACATAGTAATCGTGGGTGATGTTTATTGTCAGCTCGTTGTTCTAGGTAAATTTGAAAAGTTGAAAAAACCTGTCCGGATATACATATTGCTCGCATCTATTCCAACAAAGCGTCCAACGCCCACGTGCCTCTCATATCTTCTTCCTGCCCTGGTACTCTATGCACAGTCACCCCCTCCGTGAAACCAACTCTTTTTACTCTATTTATTTTCTTTACATCTGGACGCTCTCTGTCCTTTTTCTCTTTTTGCAGGTCTTTCTCCATTATATGCTAGCAGACTTTTATTCTCCTTTTCTTTAACAGTATGATGATGTCATAACCTCTTCTTAATCACCAGGCACATTACCATTCCACCCACCCCATCCCCAACAAACACGCCACACATATCATTCACTAATTCCAAGAATTGTAGCTATACACTCACACACCATCTGCTCTCATCCATTAACACCCGGGAAAACTTATAACTACACGGATAAAGACAGCACACCAAAGCCGTTCGTAACAAACACCATTTGTTCTTGTCCATTAACAGTCTGCATCCCTTGGCTCCATTCCAAGGCCAAGGGTCAAGAAGTATATATTACATACTTATATATATTTATAGAACATACTTTTTTCCGCAAATTATATAACCGATATTATAATATGCACCCTTATTAGTGGAGAGCTCAGTGCATAAAACGGATTTTCAACATCAGTTCAATCCGGCACCCGTTAGATCGGACACTTTATACCATGCCCTCGTATATTTCTGAACAGATCAGCCTCGGTGCATAAAACGGATTTCGAATACCAGTTGAACCCGTCATTCGTTAAGAGTCTGGATATGAGATCATGGCGTTTTTGTGTGAGGCACAACAGTTCCTTGAAGGTGTTTGCAGAAGTTCCTTGATGATTGTCGCAGAAGTTCCTTGTCCCGTGTCGACTCAACTTCTTCAACGAGGAACGAGGGATGCATCTTAAATGAATATAACGTAAAATGTGAAATGTCCTACGGATTGAACTAGTGTTTGAAATTCGTTTCTGCACCGGGGGTAATCGGTACAGATATATACGACGGCATGGTAAAAAATGTGGAATCCTCTTAAGGGCTGATCGATTGATTGAACTGATCTTTGTAATCCGTTTTATGCACGAAGGGTGATCGAAACAGAAATATACGGGGCTTGGTATAAGTTGTCCTATGTAGTGATTGAGTGACGGATTGAACTGATGTTTGAAACCAGTTTTATGCAGCGAGGATGAACCGTTTTATGCACCGAAGCTGATCGATACAGAAATATACGAGGGTATGGTATATAAAATCGCTGTATCTCCGCTACTAATTGAGCTAGGAGAATGGTTGATAGCTTGTTGGACTCGGAGTGAACTCGTCTTTCCGGTGAACTAGGTTTCATTGTTCTAGGACCGGTGGTTTCCTACTTTCTTTATTTTCAACAATATTGTAGGGCGTAATCGTCTAGAAATTGTGCCTGTTTGAAATATGTTTAACTGAAAACATGATGTCGGAAAATAGAAGGTACAAATAGAAGGGATAAAAGATAATAGGATCTGGGAACGTTTCTTGTGTGGGGAAATGTTTGTTTGTTTGTTGTAGGTAAGAAATGTGATGTCTGTTGAAAATAAGGAGGATAAAAAGAGGAATAGTTGAAGATGGGGTTCGATAAAAGAGGAAAATAATATATTCAAAAATATGAATTATTTTGAGGAATCTCGAATCGGGTATGTAACACTCAGAATAAAAAGAATTGGATGAATATTTACCATTACGATTATATAAATTTTGGGATAAAAGATAAAATGAATAAATGGGGGTGCAACAAGAAAAGATTATGTGAGGGGTGTTCACAAATGGGGGAATTGCTGGCAATATTATTATATAGTAGTGGAAGTAAGTATTAAGGAACATACTACATTTTCGGAAAGGAGTTAAAGTTCAGGGTATACCAAAAATATTGGAAAAGGGTAAGGGTGTTATTGGTTGGATTTAAAATAATGTGTGGCGGCGGAGAGTTTTGAAAATGTTATGTGATATTGAGAGGTGTATGGATATTAAACACCGCTAAGTTTGAATGTGATGTGTTCAAAATTATTCTAAATATAATCCAAATGATATTCCTGTAGTTCCATATATGTTTCTTACAAATGGAGAGTAAATTCTTGTGCACACACGATTTAGTAAGAATTATGCAATTCAGTTAAGGATACAGCTATTTGATATATAAAAGGTGTACTAATAGGGTTATAATAAATGTTTAAAGAGTCCCTGTTATATCCACACAATGCTACGAAAATTTCCATAATATGTTCCAAACAGGAAACATCTTTTGTACATTCCAATAACACCCAGAAAATGTTAAAAAAGAACAAGTTTTATTCATATCTAAATCGTGTCCAGATAAGATTCAAATGTAGTCTAAAATGTATTTTTTGTATCCACACTATAACCAAAGTACGTACAAAAATGTCTAACGGAAGTATATTGTCTACATAACGTCCACCCACTTGGTGTACAAAATATTCCAAATTTGATCTCGAATTGCCCATAACATATCCAATTCTGGATATCCCCAGGGTCCTGTACCAATTACCCTATATGTGCATAAAACTGAAATTAAGCAGCAATCGAGCCAAAAATAGAACACCCAGAAAATGTTAAAAAGAACAAGTTTTATTCATATCTAAATCGTGTCCAGATAAATTCAAATGTAGTCTAAAATGTATTTTTTGTATCCACACTATAACCGAAGTACGTACAAAAATGTTTAACGGAAGTATATTGTCTAGATGACGTCCACTTGGTGTACCAAATATTCCAAATATGATTTCGAATTGCCCATAACACATCCAATTCTGGATATCCCCGGGGTCCTGTCCCAATTACCCTATATGTGCATAAAACTAAAATTAAGCAGCAATCGAGCCAAAAATATACCCCGGTTCCAATCACCCTAAATATGCATGAAGTGAAGGTGGACACATTGGTCAAGATATTCAGCTTCATTATTGAAAGGAAAAGAAATGCGTCTGTAGTCGGTGATTTTGTAGAAAACATACATAGAGCGCAATATGTACCTTCGCATTTGTCGTTAAGAATTTGGTTCGTCTATCCACTTTTTATCATTTGTGGCCCCTCAGTATGCTAAAACGCACCTGCGAGGGAAAAGTAAACTGTCCCTGCCCCAGTTTTGTCACTTTGCTCCCCTAGTTTGGATTTGCTCCATAAAACGTATGGAGCGCACTCTACACGGTGTTTTTAAAATGAAAACAAATATGGGTAGTATGTATTGTAAATAGAGTAAAATGTGCAAGTAATAAATAGAGCTGTGTTTACATACAAAAGTAATGCTATCATTATTGCGTTGCACTATACGTAGCAAATTCTTTCCCTCCATCTTTGCACTGTACTGATAAAGACGTTACAGAAGAATAGAAACTCTCTGCAGTGATGGTCGGAACATATGCACATATTAGATACGTGTAGGATTACGTCATTAACGGAACGGATGCAACTTTCTTGTTGGGTCTGCATGCCTGAGATAGCAAAAACTTCCTCTCAGAGTCTCCATAAAAACATAAGTTGGTTCACACTATGTTCCTTGTCACATCCTGCTACAGATGCACAGGCATCAGAAAATTGAACACTTGCAGCCGAAAGAATCGAGAAGGTGCCAGCGGAAATCGGGGTGCGGATTTTATCCATAGTTCCCCTGCACAATATTATTCCCTTAGCAGCATTGAATAAAATATTGAAATGTTCGGTGTGTGAATGTGTGTATTTTGAGTCCGCTTTATGCACAGATAGGTTAATCAGGACAGAAACAACTTTATACACTGAGGTTATTCGCGAGCAGAAAGTATCGAAGTGGATTCCGCTTTATGCACGGATAGGTTAATCGGGACAGAATTCACTTTATGCAATTAGGCTGATCGGGACAGAAATATACGAGGCCATGGTAGAAATCAGGTTGTATAATAATAGCAATGGGATAGGGCCTACAGGCGTCAATTAGGATATCGATCAAACTTGGCGCATAAAACGGATTACAAATATCACTTAAGTGATAACAAATCCATCTTGACACATTTTTCAATTACCAATCATCCGATTTGTAACAATATATCACATGACGTGTAGAAACTGTTCAATTTCCAAAAACATAATTCGCCCTGGAACATTTTCGGATAATTATTCATGCTCAATATTATAAAAAGTTTGTTCTCTGATCAAATTCAACACACGCCCATTTCTTACGTCCATTCATTCCCAACTGTTTTCCCTATTCACTATTAAGTCCTCCAGATTGTTCCAACGGTTTTTCTTATCAAGGTACGAAAAATACATATAAGGGGAATATAAGATGTCCGTAGGCGAATGTCATCGAGTATCGAACCAGGGATCCCTTTAATATTTTCAAACTTGTAGTCAAAAGTCAGTTTACTGTTCAGTTTTCTGCTAATCAAAGGTTTTGTGTTGTGTTCAATTGCTTTATCGCAGATCTGTGTGAATCGAATGGAAAAGAAAACGCAAAAGTGCAGTAAAAAATATAATCTCTTTCATTCTCAACATTTTCCCACTACCACCATTGGCACGTACCTTCACATTTTAATCTGATAGCACATTCCTTACACAATATAAACATTTAAAAGTTGGAAACAACCGCCTACGCGCCTTTAAAATTCGCTTTCTCTTATTGCCTCGAATTAAGCCGTTATTCGGTCAGCCCCTAAAAAAATACCACATTTTACAATGCCCTCCTATATTTCTGTTCCGATTAGTCTCTGTGCATAACACAAATTTGAAACATCGGTTCAATCTGTCATTCGATCGGACCTTCAAAAAATACCACATTTTCTACCACGCCCTCATATATTTATGTTTCGATTAGCCGTAGTGCATAAAACGGATTTGCAATATCGGTTCAATCCGTCACTTGATCAATCGATCGGGCCCCGAGAAGGTACAGTGGGATCCATGAGTATTACCCTGCAAATTGTCCATCACTATGTTCACGCACTTTATTTGACCTAATAAGAGCTTCAAGAATTAAAAGAAAACTCAAAACAAGCTGTTGACAACTTCTGCAACATCATACATAAAAATCCATCGCTTAAAAACATATAGGATGTAAGAGAAATTTTAATGAAAATAGTCATGGACAATTTGCACGATAATACTCATGGATCCCACTGTACCACCTTTTCTATTATACCCTCGTATGTTTATAAACAATTCCCGTTTCCCTTATGTTTTTACAATGAAATAAGTGCAGTTTAGCATTATATTCATTTAGAAGGCTGTATTCGTGCTGGATATTCTGGGCACCGTGTAACACGAAAGTTGTGTGAATCAAATTATCTCTTTCATGCTGTCTCCAAGAGGACGTTGTGGTCATCTCAGGAATGCTACAAACACGTTGCATCCGCTCCGTTATCCTATACAGAAGCGATATATTTGAATATGTTTTGACCATCACTGCAAAATTTTTATTCTTCCTCAACATCTTTAACGGTACAGCGGTTCTAGAGGAAGTTTTTGCTATCTCAGGCATGCAGACCCAACAAGAAAGTTGCATCCGTTCCGTTAATGACGTAATCCTACACGTATCTAATATGTGCATATGTTCCGACCATCACTGCAGAGAGTTTCTATTCTTCTGTAACGTCTTTATCAGTACAGTGCAAAGATGGAGGGAAAGAATTTGCTACGTATAGTGCAACGCAATAATGATAGCATTACTTTTGTATGTAAACACAGCTCTATTTATTACTTGCACATTTTACTCTATTTACAATACATACTACCCATATTTGTTTTCATTTTAAAAACACCGTGTAGAGTGCGCTCCATACGTTTTATGGAGCAAATCCAAACTAGGGGAGCAAAGTGACAAAACTGGGGCAGGGACAGTTTACTTTTCCCTCGCAGGTGCGTTTTAGCATACTGAGGGGCCACAAATGATAAAAAGTGGATAGACGAACCAAATTCTTAACGACAAATGCGAAGGTACATATTGCGCTCTATGTATGTTTTCTACAAAATCACCGACTACAGACGCATTTCTTTTCCTTTCAATAATGAAGCTGAATATCTTGACCAATGTGTCCACCTTCACTTCATGCATATTTAGGGTGATTGGAACCGGGGTATATTTTTGGCTCGATTGCTGCTTAATTTTAGTTTTATGCACATATAGGGTAATTGGGACAGGACCCCGGGGATATCCAGAATTGGATGTGTTATGGGCAATTCGAAATCATATTTGGAATATTTGGTACACCAAGTGGACGTCATCTAGACAATATACTTCCGTTAAACATTTTTGTACGTACTTCGGTTATAGTGTGGATACAAAAAATACATTTTAGACTACATTTGAATCTTATCTGGACACGATTTAGATATGAATAAAACTTGTTCTTTTTAACATTTTCTGGGTGTTCTATTTTTGGCTCGATTGCTGCTTAATTTCAGTTTTATGCACATATAGGGTAATTGGGACAGGACCCTGGGGATATCCAGAATTGGATATGTTATGGGCAATTCGAGATCATATTTGGAATATTTTGTACACCAAGTGGGTGGACGTTATGTAGACAATATACTTCCGTTAGACATTTTTGTACGTACTTTGGTTATAGTGTGGATACAAAAAATACATTTTAGACTACATTTGAATCTTATCTGGACACGATTTAGATATGAATAAAACTTGTTCTTTTTTAACATTTTCTGGGTGTTATTGGAATGTACAAAAGATGTTTCCTGTTTGGAACATATTATGGAAATTTTCGTAGCATTGTGTGGATATAACAGGGACTCTTTAAACATTTATTATAACCCTATTAGTACACCTTTTATATATCAAATAGCTGTATCCTTAACTGAATTGCATAATTCTTACTAAATCGTGTGTGCACAAGAATTTACTCTCCATTTGTAAGAAACATATATGGAACTACAGGAATATCATTTGGATTATATTTAGAATAATTTTGAACACATCACATTCAAACTTAGCGGTGTTTAATATCCATACACCTCTCAATATCACATAACATTTTCAAAACTCTCCGCCGCCACACATTATTTTAAATCCAACCAATAACACCCTTACCCTTTTCCAATATTTTTGGTATACCCTGAACTTTAACTCCTTTCCGAAAATGTAGTATGTTCCTTAATACTTACTTCCACTACTATATAATAATATTGCCAGCAATTCCCCCATTTGTGAACACCCCTCACATAATCTTTTCTTGTTGCACCCCCATTTATTCATTTTATCTTTTATCCCAAAATTTATATAATCGTAATGGTAAATATTCATCCAATTCTTTTTATTCTGAGTGTTACATACCCGATTCGAGATTCCTCAAAATAATTCATATTTTTGAATATATTATTTTCCTCTTTTATCGAACCCCATCTTCAACTATTCCTCTTTTTATCCTCCTTATTTTCAACAGACATCACATTTCTTACCTACAACAAACAAACAAACATTTCCCCACACAAGAAACGTTCCCAGATCCTATTATCTTTTATCCCTTCTATTTGTACCTTCTATTTTCCGACATCATGTTTTCAGTTAAACATATTTCAAACAGGCACAATTTCTAGACGATTACGCCCTACAATATTGTTGAAAATAAAGAAAGTAGGAAACCACCGGTCCTAGAACAATGAAACCTAGTTCACCGGAAAGACGAGTTCACTCCGAGTCCAACAAGCTATCAACCATTCTCCTAGCTCAATTAGTAGCGGAGATACAGCGATTTTATATACCATACCCTCGTATATTTCTGTATCGATCAGCTTCGGTGCATAAAACGGTTCATCCTCGCTGCATAAAACTGGTTTCAAACATCAGTTCAATCCGTCACTCAATCACTACATAGGACAACTTATACCAAGCCCCGTATATTTCTGTTTCGATCACCCTTGGTGCATAAAACGGATTACAAAGATCAGTTCAATCAATCGATCAGCCCTTAAGAGGATTCCACATTTTTTACCATGCCGTCGTATATATCTGTACCGATTACCCCCGGTGCAGAAACGAATTTCAAACACTAGTTCAATCCGTAGGACATTTCACATTTTACGTTATATTCATTTAAGATGCATCCCTCGTTCCTCGTTGAAGAAGTTGAGTCGACACGGGACAAGGAACTTCTGCGACAATCATCAAGGAACTTCTGCAAACACCTTCAAGGAACTGTTGTGCCTCACACAAAAACGCCATGATCTCATATCCAGACTCTTAACGATTGACGGGTTCAACTGGTATTCGAAATCCGTTTTATGCACCGAGGCTGATCTGTTCAGAAATATACGAGGGCATGGTATAAAGTGTCCGATCTAACGGGTGCCGGATTGAACTGATGTTGAAAATCCGTTTTATGCACTGAGCTCTCCACTAATAAGGGTGCATATTATAATATCGGTTATATAATTTGCGGAAAAAAGTATGTTCTATAAATATATATAAGTATGTAATATATACTTCTTGACCCTTGGCCTTGGAATGGAGCCAAGGGTTGCAGACTGTTAATGGACAAGAACAAATGGTGTTTGTTACGAACGGCTTTGGTGTGCTGTCTTTATCCGTGTAGTGATAAGTTTTCCCGGGTGTTAATGGATGAGAGCAGATGGTGTGCGAGTGTATAGCTACAATTCTTGGAATTAGTGAATGATATGTGTGGCGTGTTTGTTGGGGATGAGGTGGGTGGAATGGTAATGTGCCTGGTGATTAAGAAGAGGTTATGACATCATCATACTGTTAAAGAAAAGGAGAATAAAAGTCTGCTAGCATATAATGGAGAAAGACCTGCAAAAAGAGAAAAAGGACAGAGAGCGTCCAGATGTAAAGAAAATAAATAGAGTAAAAAGAGTTGGTTTCACGGAGGGGGTGACTGTGCATAGAGTACCAGGGCAGGAAGAAGATATGAGAGGCACGTGGGCGTTGGACGCTTTGTTGGAATAGATGCGAGCAATATGTATATCCGGACAGGTTTTTTCAACTTTTCAAATTTACCTAGAACAACGAGCTGACAATAAACATCACCCACGATTACTATGTAATATTATTCAATTAATTGTCATCTCAGCTCGTTATGACAATGGGAGCCGCCATCTTGGCCGCCATCTTGGTTTTTGTTATTTTTAACGTAGACCACCGTCCATATACTCTATGGAAAGGTCTTGACGTACAGATTCCGAATCTACAATTGCCTTTCACTGTAGTTCAATTTGGGCCGGCTGGACAGCCCTTTAAAGTTTTCCGGACAGGTTTTTCAACTTTTCAAATTTACCTACAACAAAGAGCTGACAATAAACATCACCCACGATTACTATGTAATATTATACAATTAATTGTCATCTCAGCTCGTTATGGCAATGGGGGCCGCCATCTTGGCCGCCATCTTGGTTTTTGTTATTTTTACCGTAGCCCACCGTCCATATACTCTATGGAAAGGTCTTGACGTACAGATTCCGAATCTACAATTGCATTTCACTCTAGTTCAATTAGGGCCGGCTGGACAGCCCTTTAAAGTTTTCCGGACAGGTTTTTCAACTTTTCAAATTTACCTACAACAACGAGCTGACAATAAACATCACCCACGATTACTATGTAATATTATACAATTAATTGTCATCTCAGCTCGTTATGGCAATGGGGGCCGCCATCTTGGCCGCCATCTTGGTTTTTGTTATTTTTACCGTAGCCCCCCGTCCATATACTCTATGGAAAGGTCTTGACGTACAGATTCCGAATCTACAATTGCCTTTCACTCTAGTTCAATTAGGGCCGGCTGGACAGCTCTTTAAAGTTTTTAGACCAGGTTTTTCAACTTTTCAAATTTACCTACAACAACGACCTGACAATAAACATCACCCACGATTACTATGTAATATTATACAATTAATTGTCATCTCAGCTCGTTATGGCAATGGGGGCCGCCATCTTGGCCGCCATCTTGGTTTTTGTTATTTTTACCGTATACCACCGGCCATATACTCTACGGAAAGGTCTTGACGTACAGATTCCGAATCTACAATTGCCTTTCACTCTAGTTCAATTAGGGCCGGCTGGACAGCCCTTTAAAGTTTTCCGGACAGGTTTTTCAACTTTTCAAATTTACCTACAACAACGAGCTGACAATAAACATCACCCACGATTACTATGTAATATTATACAATTAATTGTCATCTCAGCTCGTTATGGCAATGGGGTCCGCCATCTTGGTTTTTGTTATTTTTACCGTAGCCCACCGTCCATATACTCTATGGAAAGGTCTTGACGTACAGATTCCGAATCTACAATTGCCTTTCACTCTAGTTCGATTAGGGCCGGCTGGACAGCCCTTTAAAGTTTCCCGGACAGGTTTTTCAACTTTTCAAATTTACCTACAACAACGACCTGACAATAAACATCACCCACGATTACTATGTAATATTATACAATTAATTGTCATCTCAGCTCGTTATGGCAATGGGGGCCGCCATCTTGGCCGCCATCTTGGTTTTTGTTATTTTTACCGTATACCACCGTCCATATACTCTATGGAAAGGTCTTGACGTACAGATTCCGAATCTACAATTGCCTTTCACTCTAGTTCAATTAGGGCCGGCTGGACAGCCCTTTAAAGTTTTCCGGCCAGGTTTTTCAACTTTTCAAATTTACCTACAACAAAGAGCTGACAATAAACATCACCCACGATTACTATGTAATATTATACAATTAATTGTCATCTCAGCTCGTTATAGCAATGGGGGCCGCCATCTTGGCCGCCATCCTGGTTTTTGTTATTTTTACCGTAGCCCACCGTCCATATACTCTATGGAAAGGTCTTGACGTACAGATTCCGAATCTACAATTGCCTTTCACTCTAGTTCAATTAGGGCCGGCTGGACAGCCCTTTAAAGTTTTCCGGACAGGTTTTTCAACTTTTCAAATTTACCTACAACAACGAGCTGACAATAAACATCACCCACGATTACTATGTAATATTATACAATTGTCATCTCAGCTCGTTATGGCAATGGGGGCCGCCATCGTGGCCGCCATCTTGGTTTTTGTTATTTTTACCGTAGCCCACCGTCCATATACTCTATGGAAAGGTCTTGACGTACAGATTCCGAATCTACAATTGCCTTTCACTCTAGTTCAATTAGGGCCGGCTGGACAGCCCTTTAAAGTTTTCCGGACAGGTTTTTCAACTTTTCAAATTTACCTACAACAACGAGCTGACAATAAACATCACCCACGATTACTATGTAATATTATACAATTAATTGTCATCTCAGCTCGTTATGGTAATGGGGGCCGCCATCTTGGTTTTTGTTATTTTTACCGTATACCACCGTCCATATACTCTATGGAAAGGTCTTGACGTACAGATTCCGAATCTACAATTGCCTTTCACTCTAGTTCAATTAGGGCCGGCTGGACAGCCCTTTAAAGTTTTCCGGACAGGTTTTTCAACTTTTCAAATTTACCTACAACAACGAGCTGACAATAAAAACACGAGTTTCAAAATTCAGAAAAACTTACACATTTTAATCAATTTACAATACATACTACCCATATTTGTTCTCATTTTAAGAAAACCATGTACAGCGGACTCCATCAGTATTATGCTACATTTTATTCGACGAAATAAGAACTCCAAAAGCGCTGAAAAGCGTTTTAATTCTTACATTTTGATTACAGGACGAAAACTGGGGAATTTCCAAGAATGACTCATCAACGCCATCTCTCCTCAAACACCGGATACACGTACCCAATTCCGAGAATTTCTGACTCATCAACGCCATCTGTTTTCAAACACCGGAAACACGTACTCCAATTTATATATGACGTCACACACCAAAATAACATAACAAAAACAAAATGGAGTCAGAAATAAAAACAATTCATAATATTAATAATCATAATAATAATAATAATAATAATAATCCGAGAATTTCAGACTCATCAACGCCATCTGTTTTCAAACACCGGAAACACGTACTCCAATTTATATATGACGTCACACACCAAAATAACATAACAAAAACAAAATGGCGTCACAGAAATTAAAACAATTTATAATAATAATAATACTAATATTTAAATTAATAATAATTTAATAATATAATCTGGTCACGTGACTTCCATTTTGTGACGTCACAAACAGTCACGTGACTCCCACAAAAACACATATTCTGACTCATCAACGCCATCTGTTTTCAGACACCGGAAACACATACTCCAATTACCAGAAAACCAACCGTCACCGCGTCGCCTACATTTCCTCCTCCCAACCCAGACTTTCTGACTCATCAACGCCATCTGTTTTCAGACCCCGAAAACACGTACTCCAATTCCGAGAAAACCAACCGTCACCGCGTACTTTTCCTCCTCCCCACCCCAGACTTTCTGACTCATCAACGCCATCTGTTTTCAGACACCGGAAACTCCCGCGGGAAAAACCCGAATTCCTCCAACCAATCAAAACGCTCCTCACAAAATTAAGCCCCGCCCATTTATGACGTCACAACCAATCAAAATCATCCTTACAAAATAAGCCCCGCCCATTTTGTGACGTCACAAAAAAAAAGAACAATAGCGCTACGTCATCAATTGATCTTTGATCGATCTTTTCCAATCAATTGATTTATCGACCCGAACGCGGGTGCATTACTACTGCAGCTTTCCCTTCTTCCCTCCACCTCGAGCCATAAGGAAGCATTGTCCACTCTCCCCCTCCTCTACTCGCGGGGGTACGGTGCACAGGAGCCGTGGGTCTGCGCAAGTTGTTTTGCTCGTGGTTCCACTATAGTTCGAAGAAGAGTTTGATTCGAGAAGTGGTTTTATAGTTAGATTCTGTAAATGTGAGATTCCGGTAGGATCACGGAGTGCTTGAGATCTCATTTTCATGCATTGCGAGTGAAATTTCGATTGATTTGGTTCATTTTACTTTGCTCATCTGCCACATTTGGCTAATTGCGAAGATGGGAATGAGTGATGATATGATTAAATTGATCAATGGACACTCACAAACACCCATGCTCAGTACTGAATTCGAACCCGGCACACCTGGCATCGTAGCACGATGTGCTAACCACTCCGCCACGGGGGTAGGCGAAGTGAAATTTCGAGTGTGAAGCTGCCAGCTCGTATTCCTCTCGAAAAAATGAAGAAGGATCGACTGATCGACCAAATGTCCAACACATTGACTTTCTAAATTGGTGTCCGACTACCACACAGGAGACCGGGTTTGACTCCCAGGGCGGTTGATCTCACATGTGATGAAGAATAAGTCACATTTCATTTAAGGAATTAAACGAGGTATGTAGTCAACTTTATATAGTAGTGTGCATGCTCTAGAAATAATATGTTTCAAAATTCTGCATATGTTGTGATTTTTCTTCATTTAGCCTCCACCAGGGTTGTCAAAGGTTCATCTACCCATAAGTTCTTTGGGTTTTATTGGGTTCCGTTGCAGGACCGGAACCTTTCTTCTCGCACAATTTTAAATTCGGTCTTAGTAGTGTATTGTTCCATTAAAAAAAGGATACTGGATCATATTTAAATTGATCCGGAAAATATTCCTGCGCCGAATTTTAATTGATCCTGGAAAAAAGGTTCTTGGACAGTGTTTAAATTCAGCCGCAAAACAAGGTTCCTGGACCGTATTTAAATTCATACGGAAAAAAGGTTTCTGGACCGATTTGAGGCCTAGAACCCATTTACACTTGCTGATTTTCTCTCCCGAATGGGAAATGAATTTATTTACAATACCTGGACCATTAACAACCCTGGGATTGTTAAAGATTAGGGAACGCATACGTTCTTATTTGTTCTATAGGATTCCGTTATAGGACCGGAACCTTTTCTCTCGCACAATCTAAACTCGTACCAAGTTGCGAATTGTTTCATTTCAATGCGGAACTTTGACCCTATTTAAACTGATCCGGAAAAAAATGTTCGTTGGCCGTATTTAAATTCTTCAGGAAATTAGGTTCCTGGACCGAAATTAAATGCATCTGGAAAAAAAATCATGGACCGAATTGAAAACGTTACAGATGAAGAGGTTCTTTACGGTCCAGAACCCATTTACGCTTGCTGATTTTCTCTCCTGGATGGGAATTGAACTTATTAAAAATTCCTGGACCTTTAACAACTCTGGCCTCCACCCCCAAATGCAGACGCTGTGGCTGCTGCTTAGGCGGGAAAGTTGACTACACATACAAATAAAATTAATCCAAAGTTATATAGCGAATAATAGTTACTTACATATTAATATCATGAAATATGGAGAGCCAAATTACTTATCAAGCATTTTCTGTTATTTGTCTATCCTAGTGGGAGCGAAAAACTTTTGCCCTTGCTGGTGAACTCGGTTCCTGCAAATTCAAGACGGCATTTTCTAATTTTCATTTCTATTTGGGCCGACAACTCCGTGGTGGAGTGGTTAGCAGGTTACGCTACGAAGCAGAATGTCCCGTGTTCGAATTCCGACCTGAGAATGTGTCTTCTTTGTGATGGTCCTTTCATCAAGTTAATCTTAACTCATTCTCATCTTCACGATTAGCCAAAAAGTGTCAGAAAAGTGACATAAAATCGTAAAAAGAACCAAGTCAATCGATAATTTATATTTCGTTATTTTACGCCGCTTTTCTATCTCTTGGGTTAAATGCGACGATGAGATTGAATGATGATCCGAAGAAATAGCGATGCGAGACATGATGCAGCCACACCTGTCCAAGGTCCAAACCTTGGATTCTGGTTTAGTAGTGCGTCATGCTCATGCTTCGGGAGTGGAATCCTTTGAATGAAAAACTATAAAAGTAGGGTGAAAGAAAACAACATTGTACTGTGCAAGAAAGCCATGTTTAGGTCCTCTAAAGAAAACTACAGTTATTCAGTCAAATTAATTTTGAAGGACAAAGCCTCCGAAGTGTTTTTCCATTCGGGGACGCGTGGTCATCACATCGAGTCCCATCTAGCTTTGAGAGTGGAATTCGCTTACATATTGATTTCAAGTAGCTTCCCAATTGTCCGCACGATGTTGGGCCATCACAGAAATTTTGGAGTTCCTTCCAGGGATCAAACCTTGAACCTGTCGTACCAAAGACGAGAGCGCAATAATTTGAGCGCGCGGGAATTTTGTTGTTTCTATTGCCATCATATATTCAGTTTTGCACGCGCAAAGAAGATTACTTTTAAGAAATTAGATGTGTGCATAAAATTTCATATATATAGTCATCATTCTCCAATGTGTACAGTACGACGCCACAAAAGACTTGTGCATGTTCCATAGAATTGTGGTTAAGGGTGTCGCCTTGCACTAAAGGCCGCCGGATTCTATTCTGGTATCTTGAACTCATTACACAAACATTTCATTTTCGCACCGTTGTCATACTTGTGCACCTGATTCAAGCACTTTTTTATATCTAAACTGTCGGAAGAGGGTTTTCTCTACTTCTCAATTTTCTTCGAGCAAATTTACAAATCTAAGGAGTAAGGACTAATAACATTGTTCTTGGTGTCTCAAAGCACTTGTCACCCCCCTTGGAAAAAGATAGTGTTGTTCATTTGGTGCACTGATCTTTTTACCTTGGAAAGTAAAATAAATATAAATGTTATTTATTCCCTTACTAATTAATTCAAAATAAAGCATCGCCATAAGTACGGGTACATATTCTTTGTCCCCCTGGAAAATAGTTTTGATTTATCCCCCTCTGGGGATAAAAAGTCTCGACACGCGTATGGTTAGAATTATTTGGCAAATTTGTCGTTCATCCGAAAGAAAGTAAAATGCGAGAGGTATTTCGATCTAGGGATGTCCCGATTGATTGATTGAATTGGTGTGTTTTTACGTCCACTTTATGCACAGTAAGGCTAATCGGGACTGGACCTACAGTTTAAAGTGGGATCCGAACCACTATGTGCATCCACCGGGTATCGAACCCTGGGGCCCTTATGTTAGCAAGGCGACGACGCTACCACTGTGCCATCGGGGAGGCCACATGTTGGTTCGGATATCGCTTTAAACTGTACATCCGGACTCACAAACTTTGAGAATTTTTTTGATAAGGAAAGATCTCGAAATACAAACATTTAAAACAAGAAAACCTCCATGAAGACATAAGTTTGTACATTAAAGAGCATAGATTCTTTGTTATATTCTAATACGTCTTACAGTAAAGCAACTTCGATTTCGCCGAAAATCGTCGACGTACCACTGAAGGTCTGGGTTCGAAAACTTACATGCGCATCGTTATTGCATACCTTATGAGAGTCTCTTCATCATATACAGTAATCATCATTCACCTTCGTCGTAGCAATTAGCCAAAATGGCAGAATCGACACACAAAATAAGGAAAATAATTTTAAATTAAGACTCTCGAATATTTAAGTTTCGATCTCGATTTTACATTCCCCGACGTTCTTGACCTCGTCTTAACAAGTCTCGATGATACTTATCTCTTCTTTACCTACGCAGGATGACATTTTCCTTATCACTAAAGTACCATCTTATGAAAAACAACAGGGCGATAAAGAGAATCAATGTATACTTACCTTTGCTAGCGACTGCATATTTCTTTTTTCATACACTTATCCACAAAGGAAAAACACGCCCACATACAGAGGGGAGGGAGTTACAAGCGTCGCAGTTACAAGGGAGTCATCACTTAGTGTATGTTGCACCCGTCACATGATACGGGGTCCAACATAGGTAATAATACAACTGTAATGCCGTATAACTAAAATCTTAAGATATTCTGGCTTCAGTTAAAAGCTGAGGCTGTAGAAGGGCACTCAGCAGAAACAAAGTCGAAACACAGGACAACACACACACTACGAAGATTATACTGGCCGTAGGTCCCGACGCCAGAGCCTCGTTAGCCTGCAAAATACAGTCCAGGTTGTACTACGTGGAAGTGAAGTTGGAAATTGAATGTACTACGTGGAAGGGTCACAGCTTACGCCACATGCAACAGATGAATTCCAAGGACAAATAAGAATGTTATGAAAAATAACTATAAAATAAACAGGAAGGAGTAAAACAAATCTTTGCAGAGAAAATAAGTTTATTTTTAGTGGTTTATATCCACTACTATTTCACACATCCTGAAATATGTGACAGCTGGTAAACATTTCTGAGGCATTGTTCTCATGTCATAGGAGGAGGAAAGTGCATTTTCAATGTTACAGTTTCTTTTTCGGACAGAAGTTGCCATTATTTAAAAGTTCGTTGTATTGCAAGCTCATGATAATGGTCACTTGCAGGGATATTTACCGTAAGTTCTACTAGATGAACAAATTAACCTATATTTTTCATATCCGGAAAATATTATAAAATTTAAAATTATAATATTTTGTGCATCAAGACGACACAATTATATTTTTTCCATATTGTGATATCGGCGATATATATTCATCTCCACGATATATATCGCCAAATAATGTGATGATATATTGCCAACACAATATACGAGGGTTACACCATTTCTGGAAAACTATACATACACGATATTTTAGTTCTGTAATACATACCTTAAAGGTATTGCATACTCAAATTACAAACAATATATCCATTGTTACTATTATTAACAAGCGAAGTTTCAACAGAACTTTTTACCACATAATATTATGGAATACAGTGTGTCCACAAAGTCCTGTCCCTTGAAATTTGAATAGCTGTAAGTTGGTAACAAAATATCGGAGATGAATAAGACTTTCACACAAGAGAGCATGGTCCTTTGGCATGTTTTTGCGGTTAAAAGAAATACACCACGTACCTAAAGAAACTCAGGAGGGGGAGGGGTATCATGCAGGGTGTAGAGAAAAAATGAACAAAAGCATATTTTTGCCCCAAAACTTCTCTCAATTCCTGGTTTACTACAACTCTCTCTGAACTTATAGTCTCTACGTACACAGAAATGTCGAAGGAGGCTATTTTCTTTTTTTTTTTTTTTGTTGCAATGTGTAGGGTGACAAGAGAAATGAAATTTTATGACGTCAGCAGGAAATCCTACTTTTTGCACATTTTCACGGCAGTTTGCAATGCTGCGGGCATCAAATTGCACGGCACGATGCATACCAGGTATCTACACAACATGGGAAATAAAAAGTACTGATATCAAGTGATCATATGATATATATGGATATATATATCAAGGATATCATATGCAGAATGTATGAATACTAAAATGTAGTAGTAGTTGTGCGTTTATGTTTTTTCTTGTGTAGAGGTTGTTATGTGTGGGTGTATTGTGCAGTAGTTGTGCTGTGTAGTGTGTTTGGGTTTGTATTATGTAGTAGTTGTGGTGTCTAGTGTGTTTGTGTTTATCTTGTGTAGTAGTTGTGATGTGCTTGTATGTGGGTTTGTCTTGTGTAGTAGCTGTGCTGTCTAGTGTGGTTGTGTTTATCTTGTGTAGTAGTTATGCTGTCTAATGTGTTTCTATTTGTCCTGTGTAGTATCGGTGGTGTGTATGTATGTGTCTTATGTTGTAGTTGTGCTGTCTAGTATGTTTGTGTAGTAGTTGTGCTGTCTAGTATGTTTGTTTTGCATAGTAGTTGTGCTGTCTAATTTGTTTGTGTTTGTCTTGTGTAGTAGTTGTGGTGTGTTTGTGTTTATATTGTGTTATAGTTGTGATGTGTTTGCATGTGTCTTGTGTAGTAGTTGTGCTGTCTAGTGTGTTTGTGTTTGTCTTCTGTAGTACTTCCTCCATTCATATTGGGGGTTAGGCGTAGAGCTGACAACTCTGCACTGTAAAAAGCCATGTCAAGAATCAGCAATATAAGGCCATGGATGTTCCCAAGGTAAAATATTCCGGAGGTAAAATAGTCCCCCGTTCGGATCTCCGGGTGGGGACTACTTTGGGAGGTCCCTGGACTAAGGATAAGATCTACGTTAGGAATAAGGATATTAAATTAGGCACCTGGAATGTTCTGAGCCTTTACCGGCCTGGGGCATTTCAGTGTACAGTTAATGAGATAGTTAAGTATAAATTAGATGTAGTAGCTGTCCAGGAAGTTAGGTGGCCAGGAGAAGGGAATTGTAAAACTAAAAATTATACTTTTCTCTATGGTGGTACTGAAAATCATAATTTTGGAACAGGCTTTTTCATAAATAATAGAATTATCTCGGCTCTTAAAACAGTAGAATTTATTAATGATAGGATATCATATGCAGTTTTACAGGGTAGGTGGTGTAAAATTATTTTAATAAACATACATGCACCAACGGAAGATAAAGATGATAATACTAAAGATGATTTTTATACAGAGTTAGAACAGGTCTTTGATAAATTTCCTCAGTATGATATGAAAATTCTGTTAGGTGACTGTAATGCACAGATTGGCAAAGAAGAGACATTTAAACCCATGATTGGTAAAGAAAGTCTTCATGAATTAAGTAATGATAATGGTATAAGATTGATTACTTTTGCAACCTCAAAGAATTTAATTGTGAAAAGTACCACTTTTAAACATAAAGATATCCATAAATATACCTGGTCTTCTCCAGATGGTAAAACTCATAATCAGATAGATCATATTCTCATTGATAAGAGAAGGCATACTAGTATAATTGACGTTCGTACACATAGAGGTGCTGACTGTGCCAGTGACCATTATTTAGTAATTGCTAAATTAAGAGAATGACTCTCAGTGATAAATCATAAGCAACAAAATCTAAAAGTTATAAAATTTGATACAGGAAAGTTTACTGATGAAAGAATTAAGAAAGATTACCAAATTAAATTGTCAAATAGATTTGATGTTTTGCAGGATTTAAATGATGATGAAAATGTAAATGAAACAGACGTAAATAAGAATTGGGAGCACATACGTAATGCAATAGAATCAGCAGCTAAAGAAAGTATAGGATACCATAAACCGAGAAAAAGTAAGCCATGGTTTGATAATGAATGTCATAATCTAATAGAAATAAGAAATCAGGCTAGACTTAGGTGGTTAAATAACTCTGATGATACAAATCTAAACAATTATAATAGAATAAAGCGAGAAGTTAACCACACGTTTAGAAGTAAGAAAAGAGATTACTTGAAAAGCAAAATTAACGAAATTGAAACAAACAGCAACAATAAAAATTTCAGAGATTTATATAAAGGTGTAAATGAGTTTAGAAAGGGGTGGCAACCTAAAGTAAACTTGATAAAAGAAAAAGACGGTGATTTTCTTTCTGACCCAAGCGATATTCTAAATAGATGGAAGAACTACTTTAATGACCTTTTAAATGTCCATGTAGGAGATAAATCAGAAGTGAATGAAGTACACACAGCAGAACCTTTAGTTCAAGAACCTAACTTGACTGAAGTTAAAGATGCTATTAAAAGGCTAAAGAATAACAAAGCACCTGGCATTGATTTAATACCAGCTGAGTTAATTAAATATGGTGGAAATTCATTAATATGTCAAATTCATAAATTAATTTGTTTAATATGGAATAAAGAAGAAATCCCTCAACAGTGGAAAGAATCCATAATTGTTCCTGTGTTTAAAAAAGGTGATAAAATGAACTGCAATAATTACCGTGGAATTTCTCTTCTCTCAACAACATATAAAATATTATCTAACATTCTTTTAACAAGACTAACCCCATATGCTAATGAAATTATAGGTGATTATCAATGTGGATTTAAACACAACAGATCAACTACAGATCAAATTTTTCACATCAGACAGACACTTGAAAAAAAAGTGGGAATATAATCAAAATGTCCATCAGCTATTCATTGATTTCAAAAAAGCATATGATTCGGTCAAAAGAGATAAATTATATAATATATTAGTAGAGTTTGGAATACCTAAGAAGCTTGTTAGTATGATAAAAATATGCACCAGTGAAACAGAAAGTAAAATTCGTGTGGGTATTAATATGTCTGACAAATTTACAATTCATGATGGGTTAAAACAAGGAGATACATTATCTCCATTGCTCTTTAATTTTGCCTTAGAGTATGCTGTTAGGAAGGTAAACGAAACTAAAGAAGGACTAAAATTAAATGGTGTGACTCATTTGTTAGCATATGCAGATGATGTAGACTTACTGGGGGATGATGTGAATACAATTAAGAATAATGCTAAAATATTTTTCAAAACTGCTAAAGAGATAGGTTTGGAAGTTAACAAAGAGAAAACTAAATATATGCTTACAGGCCGAAACCAAGTGTTAGGTAATAATCAAAATATAATTATTGATAACAACTCGTTTGAACCAGTTTCCAAATTCAAATACTTAGGAGTAATATTAACAAATGAAAATTATATTAAAGAGGAAATAAAAAGTAGGCTTAATTCAGGAAATGCATGTTACTTCTCTCTTCATAAACTTTTGTCTTCTCGTTTAATATCTAAGAAACTAAAAGTTAAAATATACAAAACCGTAATTTTGCCTGTAGTATTATATGGGTGTGAAACTTGGTCCCTTACATTGAAAGAGGAACATAAATTGAGAGTATTTGAAAATAGGATCCTTAGGAAAATATTTGGACCTAAAAGGGATGAGGAGACAGGTGAGTGGAGAAGGTTACATAATTTAGAACTACATAATTTGTATTCATGTCCAGATATTATTAGAATAATTAAATCAAGAAGACTTAGGTGGGCAGGCCATGTGGCACGAATGGGAGAGGAAAGAGGAATTTACAGGATTCTTGTTGGGAAACCTGATGGTAAGAGACCAGTAGGAAGGCCAAGACGAAGATGGAGGGACAACGTCGAGATGGACCTAAGGGAAATCGGTAGGGATGGAAAAGAGTATATAGATCTTGCTCAAGATAGGGACAGATGGAAGGCCTGTGTTGCTGCAGCCATGAACCTTCGGGTTTAAGAAGGCTAGAGAGTTAGTTAGTTAGTAGTTAGTTGGTGTCTCAAAAATCTGACATAAGAGAAAATACATGGATTTTTAAAGACTGTCTAGATGCCATTCAGTTAATAAGTTCATTCTGCATTTAGATTCCCGAATAATGGCCGTGGATTTTGCGAGTGTATATCCGTAAATTTACACACACACACACACACACACACACACACACACACACACACACACACACACACACACACACACACACACACACACACATACTGTACATATACTTATGTAGGCCTATATGGTATATTAATAGTTTGTTAGTTTTTAATGGTTTGATAGAAAAAAAATCTCAACCTTGATATCTATTTTGTAGATTTGTATTGCTAATGTAATAATTTGTTGTAAATAGGCGTAAACTTTTTGGTATTTTCCTTGCAAATATAAATGTTAGTAAGTGTCATGTGTAAACTGTCTGGTGATGCATTTCGACAAGGTTCAAATATTTCGTTTCAGAGGACGACTGAATTTGTTCCGAAGAATTTTCCATTTTTCTAGAGTCAGCTGCACTTTCATCTTGCAACAGCCTCCAGAACTGACTTGGTTGATTAACATATCCACTCTTCTTCTAGTGGGGGAACATCGTACATCTAGATCTTGTAAAAAATTGACACACTAAAACAGATTTTATTTACAAAATGGATATGCTTTATTCACACACACATAAAGAATCAAGTAGTTTCATATGTTTAACTTACACAATACATAAAGCTCATAAAACTGAATAACGTAACACCTCATGTACACACGTTGAAACAAGAAACGTGTTGCAATTCATTGTTAGCATTATTTAAAAAGATTATGAAAAATTAAATTTATTTTATTATAAAACATAAACTAAACATAACAAGGGAAAGCCACCTGCTAGTATGTTCCAAAACAACTTTCTAATAGTCTGAAGGGGAGTTATTTTGTGTATATATATATCGTCCTGTTTTGTACCTTGTTACATTTGTACTAGGTGCAGAGTCTGAAGAAGACCTTCCTAGAAGATTGAAACGTTACGTTTAGTTTATATTTTATAATAAAATAAATTTCTACCTTGGTCAGCATATTTAATTTTTCATATCATGGAAACAAGGCTTAATGGTGTTATAAAAAGATTATACTTCCTCAATCACATGAAACACCACCCTTTATATATAAATAGTGCAATAATAAATCTTGATTTATTTTTTATTTTATTTTACCTAAAGTTTCAGATACAGTACTGAATGACCATTTTACACTGAAACAGTAACAGCAGGAAAACACCAATAACAACAACAACAAAATAGAGTACAAGATGGCACTGAAAACAAATCAAAATTATACATATATCGTTAACAATTTTCTAAATCTTTGTTGTGGCAAGAATATGTCCACATTTGGAGGCAGGTTATTATATGAGTGAGGAAGCCTGTAGAAAAGAGACCGCTGTAGAAGGGAGAGCTTTGTGGTGGGATTGTGAATAGCTTAACGTTGCGGGTTGGCCGTGTGGGAACACGCAGATGAAATTTGTTGAGCAGAAATTCGGATTTAATATTACCATTCATGATTTTGTGCAAGAATTTCATATCTGCTAATTCGCGACGAGTGTGTGGTGGTTGGATATTGAAGACAGACATAATATCTGTTTTCTGAAGGTGCCTCAGGTATTCTGTGGCGAGCAATGGCGAGGAAAAAGTTGAGGACAGAATCAATCCGGGAAAGATTTGTTTTTGAAGCCATGGTCCAGATAGGCGAGCAATATTCAAGAATGGGGGAGATAAGGGATTTGTAAAATATGCTGATTGATGATTGGTTTTGTATTTCAGTGAACTTGTACAGAAGACCGAGAAGACGCATTGCTCTTTTAGTAGTGTTCGTAATGTGCTCATTAAAGTTTAGTTTTTCGTCGATGATAACTCCGAGATCTTTTTGAGAGGAAACTTTTTTGATGGGATTGTTTTCAAGATAGTAAGCAGAATCGAGTTTGTTCCTTCTTAGGGAAATGGTGAGGCAGGAGCATTTTTTAGGATTCAATTGAAGTTTCCACTGGCGACACCAAACAAGTAGTTCTGTAAGAGCTTGCTGTAAGATTAAAGCATCGTGTTCTGATGAGATTTCTGTGAAGAGTTTACAGTCATCGGCAAACAGAAGTATATTTATAGGGAGAGAGGACAGTCTGTCGGGGAGATCATCCATGTAAAGAAGAAACAAAAGTGGGCGCTCCCTTGGGGAACTCCAGACAAAACAGGAAGAAAGCTGGAAGAGGTGCCAGGATGGATAACACGCTGCTCTCGTGCACTCAGATAGTCTTGCAGTAAGGATAGAAATTTCCCATGGATGTTAAATCTGGATTGTAATTTATGAAGAAGGAGATTATGATTTATTTTATCGAAGGCTTTTGAAATGTCCAAATATATAACGTCAAGCTGGGAATTATTTGAGATAGACTGAGTAGCATGTGAAAGTAATACCGATAGATTGGTCAAGCAAGAGCTGCCTGGAAGGAAACCATGCTGAGCAGTATTTATGAGGGGAGATGTGAACTTTAGCAACCTGTCTTTAATTATTTTCTCACAGACAATGGAGAGAGGTGACAAAAGAGAGATCGGTCTGTACGAATTTGTGGAATTCTTGTCTGCAGATTTGTAGATAGGTACAATATTGGCACGTTTGAACAAGCCGGGAAACACACCTGCAGAAAAACACTTATTAAGTAAGAGGTACAGAGGGTGAGCCAAGGAGTCAGCAGTTTTACGAAGAAAAATTGTCGGGATTCCATCAGGGGCTAATAACCGGCGAAACGGCAAAGAAGAGAGGAGAGATTTTACTTCTTCAAGGGAGGTTTTAATCGAATAGAGAGTGTGTGAACTGACAGACTTGAAGAGGAAGAGGTTCAGAAATTGTCTCTGAGGAGAAATTTTCATGGAAAACACATTAAAAAGTTGCGCTCTCTCATCTCCTACAGCGGTGGTAGAATTATGCACAATTTGCATCGGCACACGCGGGTTTTGCTTTCTTGAATTAACTAACGAAAATAACTTCTTTGGATCAGTCATACACTCTGATGTTAAGTAATTTACATAATCATAAAATATTAACATTTCATAATTATAAAAAACAACATTAATATTAGTATTATGCATGTAAATAATATACAGTAAATATTTCTTTAATTTTCACATTTTTAGAATTTGTGTATTCCACCCTCCTTCGAGTGGAAAACTGAAACTCCTAAATCTACTTATTATCCAAGGGATGCCACGTTACAGTAAAACAGATTTTATTTACAAAATATACAAGTTCTATGGACACATACACAAACACACACACCTAAAAAAAGCAGGCAGTTTCGTAACTACAATTTACACAATTCTGTAAGGTTGATTAAATTGAATATTACGTATAACTTCCCGTGTGATATCTACACGTGTTGCAATTCATTGTTTGTATTATTTCCTCAATCATATGAAACAACACCCTTTATACATAAATAGTACAATAACAAAGGTTGATCTATATATAAAATATTCACATTTCATAATTACAAAATACAAAATTTACATTAACATTGCAAATTAAAAAAAAACTACAAAATTACAATTTATCTAATTTTCCTATCTCAGTAACTACAGAACCGTCTTGTGATATGTTGCAAAGTTAATTGAAAATAATTCATACAAAGGTTCTTCCTACTTCTATTGTTTTACGGCGCTTTTCTACCTTTTGTCTCAATCGCTACGATGAGAAGAAATAATGAGCAGATATAATGGATGATGGTCAAAATACAACTCACCTCCATCTTAGGGTTCGAACATGGGACCTCTGGCTTCATAACATGTTACGGTGATAAGTTCTGCCCGAATGCCGACCTTAATATATTCACACAAAAGACATGCAATGTGTGTGTATATGTACATACATACACCAGCTTGGTAGTCAAGGGTGTTAAGTGGTCGACTTTTGAAAAACTAAATATGCTGACCAAGGCAGTAATTTATTTTATTAAAAACATAAACTAAAACGTAACGTAACCTTGCTAGAAGGTTGAAACGTTACGTTTTAGTTTACGTTTTTAATAAAATAAATTACTGCCTTGGTCAGCATATTTAGTTTTTCATAATCACAGAAACAAGGCTTAATGGTGTTATAATTCGACTTTTGAAGTTAGCGGTTTCGAGTTCCAGTCCGGGCATGGACGCTATTTGTAAGTGTCTCTATATCAATGTCATCTTATCATCCCTTATATTCATCGTCGCGATTAGCCAAAAGTAGCAAGAAAGCAACGCTAATAACAAAAATACAAATATGTACAAAAGTATATATAATACATACGGGTTTCTCCGGAAAGTAATGAGACTGGCCACCGAACGGCGGATCCACAGGATCTACCCCTGTACCCTCCGTTCCTGCGCCACTGTGTGTGTGTGTGTGTGTATATATATATATATATACACACACACACACATATGTGTGTGTGGATGTTTATATATATACATACAGACATACATATACCTAGGTACATACACACACACACATATATAAATATATATATGAAGGGGTCAGTGGGAGATACTCATTAGGGACAAGTTTGAGTTTTTTCGAGTTGAGCATACCGTCATGTAAAATAAACAACACTCTGTCTAGGTAGTGGGACACATTGCAATATTTCCCATCGGATGGCAGTATAATTCATGACTGAAGTTCTTGGCCTTCCCACCAGATGGTAGGTAATCTGTGTAGTGATATTGTCATAAGACATAGGGATATGTCACGTAAGCCGTTGTAAAACATGGAAGTGACGTTCACTCCTCTCTCTGCCATGTCATAAACTACTATTTTTATACAATGTTTTTCAGTGTATCCAACCCATGTTGGAAGTTGACATCACCTTTTCAAGTAGATGGGCAGTTCCGTAGAAAATTTGTGTGGATTGAAAATCTTAAGATCATCATTTTCGATCCAGCAGAAATAAAATCATAGAAGTGATTTTCTTTCAAACGGTTGAGATCTTCTCTTCCAACAATGTACCATTTAATTTGATTTTCTGCATCGCTGTCTTCTGTAGTCATCTTTGCATTAGCCATTTGTTGCTTAATCATCAAAGAATGCAAATGCAGCAGTATCTGGTGATA
This sequence comes from Lepisma saccharinum, assembly GCF_977018435.1. Lineage (NCBI taxonomy): Eukaryota > Metazoa > Arthropoda > Insecta > Zygentoma > Lepismatidae > Lepisma > Lepisma saccharinum. The sequence goes on from NC_139243.1 coordinate 80,906,941, forward strand.
GAGATTATTACATTTGTTTTTCACTGCAGTACATCTAAATCCTTGACCTACTGCCGTGTACTCGAATAATTTGAAAAAATAAAATGTAATGTAGAGGAAGAGCTTTCACAGCCAGCGCTGCTAGGAATCAAAATTGTAAATAGAATCTGATAAGGCAAATGCATATTCACGGGAATAAATCAATCTCTATTTTGTTCTGCTCAAATTGATCTTGGAAAAAATATATTATATAGTTGTAAATAGCCTTTGCCATACAGCAGGCATAGCTCAGAGCTCCAGAAAAGCGAAATGAGACTCTATTTGGGGGACAAGCACCGAAGAATATCATAATCAATTCTAACGAGACATAACTGTTCTTGTAGACATTCCAGTATACTGACACGGATATCTTCGGTTACATACTCAATCCCACTACTGTACTTGTTGTTGTCTATGGTCGAGCAGATCTCCCTAAATCTTTTAAGCAAATTCATATCTGGTTCTTTGCAGTGGAAATTAATTACGGCTAATCTATCAACCTTTTCTATGAAAGATAAAGCTGGAAGCAGCTTGCTATCCCAGTGTAACACCAAAATGTTGGAATGGATGTATAAATTGGTTTGATACCTTGTAGTTTTGTCCGTTTGTGCTGGTACGCATTAGTGGTTTTTTGCTTACATTACCCTTGACTACTTCTGTCCACACATTTTCCCCTTCTTGTCCTTTTTTCGTTTTTAGCAGTTCAAGTTTGTCTGTTTCAAGCAGTTTTATGATTTCGTCTTTAGACGACAGCTCCAGTTTCAGTCTTTCCATTTCTCGTATCATTCTGTTGCACAGCAGCCCGGCATTTTTCTTATATCACGTTTCACTCACTCTCACGTTATTTTACCTGTTATTTCAGCTCTGTAGTATAGTCAAAATGAAAATAAATGTCTGATAAAAGGAGCGTGCGTTCTCCTGAAACGTCACAAAGAAAAACTGTTTTCTTATGCTTGTAATAACCGTAAACTACAGGAAAATAATTCTATAATGCAAGCAATGCGTACATACAAGAAAAACTATCAATTGAAAGTAACTACACTTAAAATATTTTAAAGGACCAGCAGGAATTGAAGTATTAACTTATGAGCACTTCTATAATCTATGCCTTTACTTCAAAACATCTAAAGTGCACATATCCGGTGACGGTTCCCCCCAGTCCTTATGAAGAAACTGTATGTTAAATTTGGCAATCCTCCAAAGTGCCACAGTGATAGAAATTTGGAGTACTTTAGTTCAAATCGCAATGTCAATATTTGACTTCTAAAAATACGCAAGTGTTTCACAAAAGCTCTATTTCCATAGCAAATGGCATGTTGAACAAATGAACAAGTAATGTGTTATGACTCCTAGGTGTTTTCTAAACTTGCCTACAACAAATGAGGTTAGATAAATTTATCATCCTCGCTTTACATTCTACAAATTCTATTACATTTCAACAATCTTGTTATTCACATTCAAATTAAACATGTATTATATTTAATCACATGCTCATTATGTGGCAAACATTATAGATTATGCTAATTGTGAATGTTATGTGAAGGCTTCCATGTAAAGTATTGTCTGTAATAAAAATAGTTATATGATTTTATGAAACATTCACGTAACATTTCTATTAATAAAAATGCTTCCACATAAAATTGTCCTTAGCATGGTCTTCTTGTATACTGGTAGGGTTTCTTCTTCTTCTTATTATTATTATTAGTATTACTACTTGTATACTTGTATACTACTTGATAACATTTGAAGAACTCAGAAATGTTTAAGTTTAAAATTTACTGATAATGCACATTTTGTAATAATATAAAGGTGGGAAAACAGAATACTAGACTTATTGGAGAATATACATAATTATGAAACAACATTGCACATGTATTTAATTACAGTAATGGTAATGAACATAGTACTTCACATCTTTAATAATGCAGTGCATATATGAGGAGTGCAATTTAAATACTTCATGGAAAAAAATATTAACAATAATAATTCCAGATTTTTAACATCTACATACCTAACAGCCAAGTGTTCTTTGTACCTGATTTATTCTTATATTGACAAAAGTATCTGATGTTGGAATTCCTCATGTGTCCACCCTGGATACCGAGAGTAGTCACAATATTTTAATTTTAATCGGCTATCTGCAAAAGAGGAAAAGTACTGTAACTTTTGCACAAATAATTGGGGTTAACAAGTTGAGGTATTGAGGTAATGAAGTAATGAGATACTGCACAAACTTAATGAAAAAAATATATATTCATGTTATTCTGAATGAGAAATACCATCTGATGTTACACATTACTCAATTATTTACTTCCGATTTATTTGAAAATAGGAACTGTTTTGAAAACCACACAAATTCACCTTTTACTGTGTTCCAATAAAAAATAATAAAATATTAACAATATATCTGGAACTGTTATTGCCATGAGCACCTTTGATTTGGTTTGTCTTAACAATTATAATTATATTGTTTTGTCCATGTAAATAGGAATACGAGATAAAAGGTGATACAATTTTGTTTGCTAATCGAGAATTATATGGATAGTATTGAAAATTAACGAACATGTTCACTCGCGCAATATACCTACCTACATACCCAGTCAGCCACCCATTTCAGTATTTATGTTTTATTACATTTTATTGTAGAAGCTGTTTAAACTGCACTGTTCGTGTAAGAATAGGCTTAACAATATTTATACATACTTAAGCTAGTTACTTACTGGAAAAAATATTTATAAATGCAATGTTCCAGAGAAATTCAATTTTTGTGCAAAACTTTCACATGAGAATGGAAAGAAAGTCAAACCCACCCCATTATGATGGATGTCAATAAGTGTATAATGAAACAAAAATAACACACTATCGTACCTCCTAACATCCAGCTGCTCTGCTTGTATCATTGGGAACTTCATCCATTGTGACAAGCAATAATCACCATAGCACTGCACACTTGCTCTATACACTGGCTGATGACCTATAACCATCTGGCTGGTACCTCCATGTTGTGAAAATGAGAGCTTCTAGCACCTATAAAATTACTTCAGAAAGAATAAATATAAATTCCCTTACAAGGAAACGTCTATCAAACGGTTTCCACTCACTCAAAGCTTTTCATGCTTAAAATGAATTCATGCTACCCACTGTATAATCACATGGCATAAGGTAGTTAAACTGAGTGCATTCAGTTGATAGTTGCATAGAGAAAAATATATTTTCCCCTTTCAATTGATGGTTATGAATACAGTATATGATGCACACACACACACACACATACACGTTACTAAAGATATTTTTGTCAAAAAAGTTTTTCTCTCACCAGTGTCTGGGTAACGGAATGGAGTACTTCCATTTTTACTGGTGCTTAGGCAGTTAGGTTAGATTTTGTGATTACAATAAAAAAAAGATAATTTTACATTCCCGTCGTTAAAAAGAAAATAGTTTTGGAATACATTCTAATTTCCGTAACTCTGTAAATATACGTTTCTATCTCTTCAAAATTCTGATACAGGCTTAACAACAGTTAATCTTTTCATGGGGAATTTTTCCTGGAAATTCGAGGGAGTACGTAATTTATTTCACTCGACCTGCAATTAATACAACTTAAAACATAGTTTCGGAATTTCCTTTAAAATCTTTCTATCATCAGTTCACGTACTGTATAAATCATGCGTACCATTTTTTCCCCCTAAATATAACATATGGTAGTGGTGCTAATTGAAGTATTTTATAGTACCGTAATTTCATTCACTTGTTGCAACAGGACAATATGTTGCAGAAAATTAATTGTTCTTATTTTCTGCGGCATCATTATTTTACATTTTGATGTGACATGGGTGAAATGTTGGCACACATTTCCCAGGTGTATCAAAACATATTTTGCAGTAGTATTTTATTTCGCGATTGCCAAGCTTAAGGAACGCTACAAAAATATCAGCTCTAATTCTTACAAAGTACATGGAACAATGTAATCAACAATAAAAAGGAAAATCGCACGAAATATTCAATTCTTTAGGTACATCGTAGCAACAATTCACAATACATACGTATTTCACTCTCCCCCAGATTTGTTCCAATTGCCCTTAATGTTCATACACAATAATATTAATAACATACTAACATGACGTACTTACTCGAAATACGACTGAAACGAAGTGGGCTTTCAATTCTTCTTTCTTCAAAACCTTCCTCCGCAACAGCTGATAGTGTCCATCTTGAAAATATGCAGCCGAGAACGAACTCGGTAGATGCCTGCCTTGTGAGTGGATTCCAGTCGTTTTCCTTTGGCGAATCCGTGACCGCACTCGTTAACGAAGAATGGAGACTACGCTAAATGGCATTCGTTAGCCATTCTTGACAAAAACGTCACCAAATCGTTAGACCTTAACGTGTGGACAGTTCAAGACTAAGCCCCTTTAAATCGTTAGACCTTAATGTGTGGACAGTTCAAGACTAAGGCCCCGGGATCGGGAAAGAAATTTGCCTTCCCTGCTCCCGACTTCGGGAAATGACTTCCCGGTTTTTCGGGATCCCGAGCATTCGGGAAATGCCGAATGGTCATTTTAAAAAGTTATTAATTCTCGATGTTTTCTGCGTTGCAAGTGTCTGGAATTGTTTGTTTTTATTCCAGAAATACAAAAACAATCACTTAAGTTGAAAATAACGCGTAGAATTCGAGATTTTGAGAGCTTCGAGAAATTTCTACCATTTCCCGTCCCGACGAAAAAAATTCTGTCCGCACACCCCTAGTTATTTCCTCTCCATCATTCGCTATAGAGTGCCGGGCCTGAGACACCTACCTGAGAGAGATCTGCTTGTAAACTTAAACATAAATACTCAAGAAATCACGTAGATACATTGCAGATATGAAATGAAATTACTACATAAGATAATGGAAACATAAGTTGCAGCATCCCACACCCACTGCACGAACTCTCCCTCAGAGTGCCCAGACATAAATCCTGGAGCAAAGAGACTTTCCACACAGCAACTCCCCGACTCTCAATCATACAACGTTCATTATTCCATAGGCTACCTTGTACTGCCTTGGCTTGTTTATGGGGGCTATTCACCGGATGTTTACATTTTCGTTCGTGTTCCTCGCAGGCGGGGGCGCTACTTATAATAACCTGGGGCGCGATTCACGAACCGTTAGTAGTCTGATATGTGGTCTAATATGTAGCCGCGTCAAGCTTGTGGTCAAATTTGTAGTCATTTCCTAAATTTGCGATTCTTGAAACTGTCTACAGGCTACAGTCCACTGCACAATACATTTCAAAACATAATTTACCTTGTAATTAATACTTTGTGTCACTTTTAACTGTGCTAATTAGTTTCTCCAAGTTTCGAACCTACTCCCACAATCATTTACCAGTTTTGTAAACACTTCCTAATACTCCTATGAAATTTTCGAAAAATCATAAAACATTCGGAACTGTTACCTAGGATTTCCTGCAATTTAAAATTTTATCTTCTACAAGCCATAAATAATAACACTCATTTTAAATCTTGTGCATCCCATAAGCCATGCCAAAATCGTCAATCATACGGAAGTCAAGCCCCAACAGTACGCAGTTTGGTTTTGTATGAATGTGCTTGCAGACAGATGGATGAGAAGAAGCAGCACAAACTTAAGTGACAGAAAACATGTGCCTAGGTTATTATTGGACAAAAGGAAACTGAACAGTACAAATAGTGAAAACATTTCTGAAAAGAAATGAAAACTCTTGATAGGCTACTTAAGGTTGCAAAATCATACAAACTCATGCATACAAAATGTTCACAGTACACACACCACTTATCATAGAAACCTATATATTTTTGCCAGTTATGTACAATCGTTGTGATTGTTTTTTATTATTGTTATTTATCCATGCCATTCCATTCACCTTCTCAATTGCCAGCCCGTGTGGCGAAGTGGTTAGCACATTGCGCTACGACGCTAGGGGTCCCGGGTACGAATCCTGGCCTGGGCATGGATGTTTCTGAGTGTCCATTCACAATTTCATCATATCATTTCTCATTCCCATCTTCGCAAATTAGCCAAAAGGGGCTCAAAAGCAAAGTAAAATAAAGCAAATCAAATCAACCTTCTCAATTGTTAACATGGGCTTCAATGAAGTCCTATGAGAGCTATTTTTCTTCTTTGTGCAGTGCTCAAGATTTGTGTGAAATATAGTTTTACATAAATTTATTAAGCATTTACTTTATTTATAAAGAAAATTCACAGCACAATAATTATGCATTTATTATGAAATAATTTATAAAATGATCATGCATTAATACAAATTGTTGAAACATGTGTTAGATGTGGATAAAAATTGTACTTTACAGCAGGTTTTATTTACACATTGTATACTTATGGCATAGTGTAGATAGAGCACGTATTATCTGCTAGAACAAAACAGTACACTGTACTGACACAAACACATGTAAACAGTTTGTTGTGACGATTATGTGTTCATTACCATGTGCAAGCTATTTTTTTTTTTTCTCAGGTTCCAAGTTCATTCTGGCTTCCTGGGATCCACACTCAGGAGCATTAATGCAAGGCACGGTATGGGATTTGAGCTTGGGAAGTGTATTGTACATAAAACTTCTCAGTTCAAATCCTGTATCAGGCAGCACAAAACATCTTTCGATGAATGTAAAATATTATGGATATCACTATTATAAACAACAAGCCCTATATGTCCTCTATTGGCAACCCCTCAGCTCACTCGTGTTTAATTATGTAACACTACTTATTTTTTAACGGTTAAACATTTGTGGTGGCAATTATTGTAAAACAACATAACTTTCAAAATAGTTAATACATGAGAGGAAATTGTATTAGAACATGATTTTTTAAAAATTAATTTCTTGCACCAAAGCATTCTAGTGTACATAGGTAAAGAGGTTAGGGTAAGAGTTCGTTATATAAGAGACACATTAAAAGCGGATATTTTTGTGTTTCGCATGGTTTGTACTTACCAATTGTGTATTGCGGAACATAGTTCAAGGTGCCATTATCCTTTTTACACGAAAACAAACACATTTTTTCACATAGAGAGTAGTTTTTGTTATTTCTTTTTTTTGCTTCCGTAACTCATAATATGGCGGGCAGAGGTTGACTACCGTTGTAGGTGTGCAGTGTTTCCAACCTTCTTCACCGAAAAATATCTACTATCACGTTCGTCACGTGTGCAAATTGTACATTATGCACGGGTAGCTGATGGATAGCCCCATGAACCATTTCCGAAAAGGTTAGGTTAGGTTAGGCAAGCATATATTCTTTATTTCCGTTGACCTATATCCATAGGTATGGAAATCATCATATAACAATACATACAGTAATAAAATATTAATACAATTTTAGACAAGGATTACAGTAATGATTTGAAGAACTACTACATGAAGGAAATCCAAATACACTAATAAAATATTAATACAATTATAGACAAGAATTACAACAATGATTTGAAGAACTTCTGCATGAAGGAAATCTAAATAGAGGAAGAATACACTATTGGAGTGAAATTACATACAATATTTAAGGCGAGCTCAATAATAAGCAAAGATTTTTTTTTAGTGTAAAAATAAGATGTAAAAGTAACTATGTGACTTATACAACATGGAAGAATGCAATATATATACTGAACCAATTAATGATTATTTAGGCACAATAATAGCATATAGTGAATACTTCATACAGGATAATATAAATAGTATAATTCCATTTTCTATACAACCAAACCCTCTTTGTTGACAATTTATGTAATTTAATATTTACAAATTTAGAAATTCATTTATTGAATAAAAAACAATGTCGTAATAAGAATTTTGTTAATTCCCTCTTAAATTGGGTAGTTGATTCCATTGTTTTCATGTGATCAGGTAATTTATTATACAGGTGGATACCTACGAATTTAGGACCTTTTTCAAGGAGAGTGGTATTATGAGTTTGTATAACAAGATTGTGATTTTTTCTTGTGTTGTATTGATGTACTTCCTTGATACGTTTGGAGAAACTAGACATATCTTGTTTTACATAGCACAGTAAATGTAATATATATATAGGCAAGGTAATGGTAGAATGCCAAGTTCCCTGAAAATTTTCCTACATGGTTCATTTATTTTCTTTCCTGCCATAATTCGTACTACTCTCTTCTGCACAATAAAAATTTTTGCACTGTTTCTAGCAATCCCCAAAAATACAATTCCATATGTTAGTTGTGACTGGAAAAGACTGAAATATGTTATTCTTATTGTCTCCCTGTTTATTATGGTTCTTAAGGTTCGTATACCATATATGGTTTTGCTTAATTTCCCTGCTAGGTGCTCTATATGTATGTCCCAGTTGAGATTTTCCTGTATCCAAATACCCAGGAATTTTATGGAATTTGTATATTTGACGTGTTCATTTTCTATTTTTATTACTGGTTCTTCAATGTTCTTATTTCTTGAATGATGGAATTTTATTGCTAAAGTTTTGTTTTTATTTATCGTCAACTTATTTGTGGGGAACCATTTGCAGAGTTCGTTTGAGGTGTTTTTATATTTGAATTTAGAATTTGTTCATTTTTGCCAGTTATCACAATGCTCGTGTCATCTGCATATAAGGTAGTTTTAACTGAGGGTAAGTTTGAAGGCAGGTCATTTATGTATATGGTAAATAGTACTGGCCCTAGAATAGAGCCTTGAGGAACACCACATGTCACTTCTTCTAGCCTAGAGATAAGGGAAGATGCATTGGTATTTGTCCCTTCTACATGTAAGATCTCTACAGCTTGACTACGATTTTGCAGGTAAGATCTAAACCAGGTGTTTACTATACCCCTTATTTCATAGTGATTTAATTTTTTCAGAAGTTGGTCATGCGATACTGTGTCGAAAGCTTTTGATAAATCAAGAAAGAGACCTACACACTGTTCCCTATTGTCCAGGAGTTGTCTGACATGTTCAATGTATTCAAATATTGCTGTAGTTGTTGATTTGCCTTTACGGAAACCATGTTGTGATTTAGATATTATGTTGTTTTTATTTAAGAAAGTTGTAATTTGTTTATTCATTGCAATTTCCATGATTTTTGAGAAGGGTGAAAGCAGAGCTATGGGCCTGTAATTATCTACACTACACTTATCCCCTTTTTTATACACAGGTTTGATTTTTGCTTGTTTTAGTTTATCTGAGAACACACCAGTAACAAAGGATAAGTTCACCAGATAACAAAGTGGGTGTAGGATATGGGTGTGACATGTCTTTATAATTGAGGATGGAATTTCATCCAAGCCAGTTGACCATTTGCTCTTCATTTTTAAGATGATGTCTGTCAGTTCCTCAACAGAGACTGGGCGTAGAAACATTGATGCACTATGTGTATTCATTTTAACATTAAAAGAGTTTTGATTGGTTTTGACTTTATCCTTATTTACATTGATTAGGTATTTATTAAAGAGGTTTGCCACTACCAAAGGATCACTTACGTTTGTGTCATTTTGATAAAGTCTGATGTTTTCTAGTTTTTTGCAATTTCCCTGCAGTTATTTTTTTTATTATGCCCCACATTGCTCTGGATTTATTTGAAGAGTCTGAAATTAGTTTCCCATTATGTCCTTTCTTTGCAGCTTGTAACACACGTTTATATGACTTGTATTTCTTGAAGTATTCTTCAAAATCAATTGTTACAGCTGTGCTTTTCCTAGCCCTGTTTAGGAATCTCATTCTATCACTAGCTATCTTTATTCCTTTTGTGATCCAAGGTTTCTCTTTCTGTGTTGCCCCTTTAACTTCCTTCTTTGGGAAGGCTACATCAAAATAGTAAGAAAATATGCAATGAAATTTGTCGAAAGCATCATTTACTGTGCTACACTCATATATATGTTTCCAATCTTCATTGCTGAGTAAGTGATTGAAGTAAGTTGTATTTTCATCATTAAAAACTCTTTTGGTGGTATAATCATTTATGTGTTTAACATTGCTATTGCTTTGTGAAAATGGTGTTGAAAGTGAGAAAGACTGTGCAAAGTGATCTGAAAATCCAGTGTCAAAAACCTCTACTGTGCATTGGTCGACTAGTGTGTTCAATAGAATTTGGTCCAGAGCACTTTTTGTATTTTTGTTACTCTGGTAGGTACTTTAACCATTGCTTCTAGGTTGAACATGTTAAGAAGCATGTTTAATTCATGATTTATATTCTTTTTTAGAAAATCAACATTTAGATCAATTATCACTGCTACCTTTTTGTTGGACTGCTAAAAGTGATTTAGAATAACTTACATGTTACTGACAAATATATTCAAATCACTATCTGGCGTTCTGTATACACATATTATTATATATTTTAGTTCTGGTAATTCGATAATGCATGATTCAAAGTGTTTTTTAATGTTGAGGTGAGCAAACTTTTTGCATTCCTCTACTGCATGCACCACCTCTCCTGAATTTCCTTCTTGAAAAGTTTGAAGTTAAAATGAAGTTTGGAAAATTTACACAATATATTTCATCATGTTTTAGCCAATGCTCAGTGAAACAGATGATGTTTTTATCTGCTAACTTATCAGCTAGGAGTGTTTGTACCATTAGTTTCTTTTCGGTGTTTACTCCTTGGATGTTTTGATGGAATATATTAAGAGATATTGATCCTCTACCATTTCTTACCGAATTACAGTTTCTCTTAACATTCCTCGTACACATTATTTTCTTATCTACATTTGAATTTACAACTTGAAGATTTTGGTGAGAATTATTTAAGGTTTCTGACTTCCTATAACTTACCATAGTATTCATACAGCCCACTGATCCAATTACATTCCCCATAAAAAATCACTGTCATGCATTAATGGGACTTTCCTTTCCCTTGTAGATTTCCGACGGGTATCTTCAATACTTCTATTTGCACTTTCACTAGTCAAACTTTCCTTTGATTCACTATCATCTTGATTGTTTTTAGCATTTTGCTTGATGTGGTTACCACTATTTACTATTTCCAGATTTACTTCTGTGATATCTTGAAGTAAGGGTTGTGCCAAGGGTAAATTCTTAGTCTTCTCAGTAGAATTTGGAGCCGGAAGAACTATGGCATTTTTCCCGTTTTGGGGGGGAGGTGTACTGTTTACCAATAGGGAGAGTTCGTCACACAGCAAATCTTTCCCTCTTCTATTTAAGTGTTCGTGGGTGGTATGACCATCTCTTCCGATTTCATTTGCACTTAACATTTGCACATTTGGGAAAACTTTGCAAACTTTGGAAAAATTGGAGTTTGCCTTGTTTACTTCCACATTTACACATGATGATTGCATTAGGTCATATAGTAGTGGGATGGTACTAACAATAACGTTAGTGTTTTTTACTGTTTCAAGGCAAGTTTTGAGGGCTATAATTGCTGATTTTGTATCGTTCCTTGCTACATCATTAGATTCACCCATTACGATGACGAAGTCGTCGCTTCCATAGTCCTTGCACTTGCAAGCCACTGAATTAACTACCTCAATTAATGGTGCCCCGGGTTTGGTAAATCCAGTTACTTCATAATCCGCATGTCTCTCTGTTACTCTCGTCGCAATGCCACGACTATGGCTATCCCCCAAGATCAAAATCTTCCCTTTGCACCCTTTGTTTTGTACAGCGTTATCGTCTTGGTTCATGTATGGGCGATTTTTGGTCTTATTAATAACCCTCTTTTTGCTGTCACTATTCGCATAATTTCTCCCAGTTGAGCAGTCAAGCCTTGTTGCCATGGGGCTAACTTCTTCACTGTTTAGCACCTCGAATCGATTATGGTGTATAAATTTGTATCGTGCATTTTGATTTTGTCCATTTGTGTTGGAACTCGAATTTATCACAGATTTCTTTTTTACATTGCGATTTACAACCTCCGACCACATGTTTGAGTTTTTCACATCATTTAGTCCTCTTTTGTCGTTCAATAGTTCTAGTTTGTCCGCTTCAAGAACCTTTATGATTTCATTCTTGGATGAGAGCTCAAGATACAGTCTTTCTATCTCTCGTTTAGTTCTGTCGCACTCACAACAAACTGGCATTTTGTGACTTTTCACTTACTTTACCTATTTTCCAAGCAAATACAGTTGTCTTGTAGCTTTCGCAATGTCTGTGCACTTACGAACAGCTTCTTTACAGCCTTTTACCTTTTAGTTAACGATTTTTTCAGGAGCTCTTCTACACGCACTACTATGACCGGTGGCCAATTTTTTTTTTTTTTTTTTGACAAGGGGTTACATCATCAAACGTATGCAGCATCGAGTTCACGTAGCAAAAGCAATGGCACTTGTGCATCGGTGAGATATTTCTCTTAAAAAAAATATTCTCCCGTCAAATAGATTCCACAACGAAAGAAAATACATTGACGAATGTTGGAAACCTTAGAGAATCTCTTTTCCGTAAGTAGTTTCTTCTGTAAAAATGAAGAAATGTGTCTCCGATATAACGAACTGTTACTGAGGTTAGCAAAGTATGCTATGATGCCAGGAGTTAAGGATTCAAATCCTTGCCGGGACATGGATGTTATTGTGAGTGTCCTTTCATCAATTTAAACATGTCATTCCTCATCCCCATCTTCATGATTAGCCAAAAGTGGCAGAAGAGCAAAGCAATAAATAAATCAATAAATAGGTTAAAAAAAATATGTAAACTGAGCATTTTTATTTTAAATCTATAATCCCATATGGTTGGTTCGTCCATTATTGTGTCATTTGTAATCCGAATTAGTTACAAATGTCTACATTTCTTTCTTGTAATCTACAGGAATGCAAGGTACATTCTGAAGTGTATCAAATTGTGATGTGTGTAACTTCTAAGAATTTCTTGACATTCTCATTGAATGAAATTTCTGTAAATTGGAGGTGTAAGCAAATGTGATGTGAGTGATTGTTTTATATATAATAAATGAGCAGCTAACAACAGCTATAGCAGCTTGGTGTTACATGCTAAAAACAACAAACCTACTCGCATATTCATCTGAAAACAAAAATAAACATCTGGAAAAGTTAGGCTGGTTAAGTTTGATTTATTTTTGCTTTCAGATGCAGGTGTGAGTAGGTTAGGTACGTTAGTTGCTGTCAGTAGCTGCTCATAGATAATGCAAATGTATTTTTTTTGCCACGTGGTGGCAGTACTGGTCCATTTTCTTGGCAACAGACAATGAATGAATGTCTGCTGAGAATTCCATCCAGTATAACATGGGACATGAAAATCGTCCTTAAAGAAGAAAGAAGTAACATGTAGGTCTGTCTTTTATGTTTCTGTAGTATATGCATTCAGTCAGAAATCAAATTCATATGTACAAATGTAGCATGTAACATGACAATATTTTATTCATCAATTAGAAGTTCGGCCTTAAAGCATGAACAATTTTTAAGCACAAAAACATTCAAAAGTGTGTTCTAATAATTATTGATATTTGTAATCCGTGTACCTTGACCTTAATTTTCGCTAGTGATTCCAATGGTTGAGATTCTACTTTGCTAGTTTCGATACTCAGTGGAGGTACATAGTAGCCCGATTAGCTGGGAATTTTTATTGACAACTGTTATCAGTTGTACTCTACTGTGTTCTTGGAAATCTACTGAAACTGAATGGCTTTCTACCAAACACCTACAGTAGACATAATGTACAGCCAAGAGCAAATATAACAATAGGCAAATAGTTCATTGCTCTTTTCATTTTGCATTCTACATCATATGTTGCTTTAAAGAATGGAATTCTCTTGAAGTGAAGCACATATTGTCCTCCACTTTTTTACATTTTCATTTAAATTTCACATTGTGTAGAACAGACCAAATGAAAACTGTTATGGCCAACTCGCCTACAATTTCTTTAACATATTGGCTGTAAATATAAATTGTTATTCCTCATGATAAACGATTTTTCATATCTGCTTGAAAATCTAAACACAGTAGATGTTTCAAAACATCTGTTGATGTACTGAAAACAGTACAGAAAAGACACTAAAAGTGTAAATAATTTCCTTAGTATTATATTTAATGTGTATGAAGTGTGCTTAGCATTAGATGATGGCTGCAAATACGTATAATATTTCATTCCTTTTTATTAACAAATTTTATTTACATCTGTTTGAAAATGTGAACACATTAGATGTTTCAAACCACCCGTCGACCTGCTGAAAACAGTAGACAGAATTTTCAGCAGGGCTATTTGTGCATAAAGTTGAGTAAAGAGAAACTGTTCGTACGAAACTCCCAGCGTTAATCTTACTTCAGGGATTTGGACAGGGTAAGAAAACGTAGACGTTCCTGCTACGAACGACTACCTTAAGAAAATGTAATGCCAACCACTAAAAAAGGAACATTTGTAAAAAGAAGAAAATTGAGTTTTCACGAGATATTAAGCGAGTGGATAATTTAATGCTTTCATACTCCCTGCATTATAGATAATAATGGCAAAGCATGAAAAATCAGCTGCCTTTACATTTTGCATCATTCAATTGCAACATAATAAATTTAGTTTATTTACGCACAATTGCTTTAATTCAACGAGTATTTTCATTTTATACAAATTACTTTATGGTTACGCGTACATTACGATTACTTCGAAGTTTTAACAAACTAAACTAGTTTTCTATGCATTCTGCGTAAACAAACAACTCTCGGAATCTCGAAGTACGACATGCATCGATAATATCAAGGAAATAGCACAACAATGGATAAAGATATCGATTCTTTCCATAGATATTGCTTAGTTTCGCCAAGTTTACCACTTTCCTTGTAGCCGTGCGCTGTAGACAATTAAAAATATAGTCGATTCTTAGTAGACGGTTTCGTGAATCGCACTTTACTACATATTTTACTATTATAAACTACTATATCGTTGTGGACTCGATATTGTAGTCATTTTCGTGAATCGCCCTGCAGAAAAAGGATTTCCGATATCTCTAAGATGTGTTTTAAGTACACGCAAATGCCCACTGTATTTTCTTTCTGCTTCTCGAAGACGTGAAAACACAGATTGTGGGCCATTTTGCTAGCTCTATTTTCTTCTTTGAAGTTGTAGATCATACACAAACACAGAATATGACGAATGTAGTTCGCTGTAGCCCGCTCTAGGAGGGTTAAAAAGGGTCCTACAAGAACTCTCCACAACTGTGGCCCGATATGTAGTCGACAGTAGCCTGTAGACCACTGTAGACAGTTTCAAGAATCGCAAATTCAGGAAATGACTACAAATTTGACCACAAGCCTAACGTGGCTACATATTAGGCCACATATCGGACTACTAACAGTTCGTGAATCGCGCCCCTGTTTCGGAAATATCTTCATAGTAATTTGGCACTGAATAGGAGGTACCAAGGATTGATCAAAATTATGGAACCTTATTTTCCCAACAAAAGGATTGTTTCTCTCAACCTCCTAAAATCTAGGTTAGTAATGATAATAATTACCGATATCTTGCACTGATTTATATGAAAATACACTTCCACGAGCAGATTAAGTTAAGTAGGCATAATTTGTTAGCTCCTCCTTGCAGGCATTCCTGCTCGTGCACAATAAATTTCAAAACATAATTTACCTTGTAATTAATACTTTGTGCAACTTTTAACTGTGCTAATTAGTTTGTCCAAGTTTTGAACCTACTTCCACAATCATTTCCAGTTTTGTAAACACTTCCTAATACTCCTATAAAATTTGCGCAAAATCATGAAACATTCGGAACTGTTTCCTAGGATTTCCTGCGATTTAAAAACAGCAATTTCATCTTCTACAAACCATAAATAATAACAACACTCATTTTGAATCGTTAATTATACGGAAGTCAAGTCCCAACAGTATGCAGTTTGGTTTTGTATGAAGGTGCTTGCAGACCAGTGGCGTACGCAAGGGGGGGTTGCGGGGTTTAAACCCCCCTTGAGCTTGTGAAATATTATGGAAAATGCTGTGGAAAAAATTTAAATGGCCAATTTTTCACCGTCAAAGAGCTGGGAAAAAAATATTAATATTAATACTTCTTCTACTACTACTACTACTCATAATAATAATAATAATTTCAATTATTATTTCCATGCAGCATGGAGAAAAGCACATCATTCCAAACACACGCGTCTTTCAGAGTAATGCCTTGAAAATAAACACGAGTTTATGAGGTTCGGTTAGGGTAACTATGATTTAGAAGAGAAAACAGTTGTTTTGTATCTCAGTTGCAACAATGTTCAATACACTGGCGTACGCAACATTTTTTTTTCGGGATGGGCTGGAATAGTAAATGTGGATAGCACATGGCTTCGTATTGGAGGGCAGGATGCGTAATAAAATATTTCGTATTTTTGGAGCTTTTCAGTCTATTAAAATTGTATTCAAAGACAAAAATGGTAATCGGGACTCACTTTAAAAGAGGTTTCGCATTTACACATTTCGATTTTTAAAGTTTTTAACGGATTTTTATTTGAAAATTCTGATTTTCTCAAAATTTCGGTAGGGGCTGGAACACCATCGGTCATCTCTCTACGTACGCCAGTGTTCAACGAACATGTATTTTTTTGTGTGAACAATGAGAATTAACTAAATAAAGTTATTGGTACGTTGTAAGCGGCTAATGTATAGACAAAGGCTAGGCGGACAAGAATACAGTCACCAGTTCACCTTCCCATTGTTTACCGCAGCACGTTTGAATGTCTCTCTTTAAAATGTCTCACCTTGTTGACTAGACAATTATTCAAATGACAATAAGCTTAACTATTGTAAAATGTTTTGTTGGTAAGAACAGCAAGATAATCCAGATGTGAATTATAGGGGACATTTATGCGGGGAAAAAGCCGGAAAAATTCCAACCAATTTCGGGAATCGAATCCGGATATCCCGCGTGATTGTCACTTGTCAGACGCTCTACCGACCAGATCGCCGCAGCTCTTTGGATGAGTTCCATACTTTAGTTTAGTTTAGTTTAGTTTATTTGCGTCCAAGGACTACCGGTGTGTACAAATTACAGTACATGGTAATATAGAACATGCCAATACTTACATTACAATACAATATGACATTAATAGATTTTACAAATACAAAATATATAGCCAAAAATTGTAAAAAAAATTGGGTCTTACTCTGGTCTTATATCAAAATCACAAAAAAATATAACATGAGAAGATATAGAACATTGCAGCCTACTTCTAGGTGATACTAATTATCCACTTTCATTTGACATTTAATTTTACAAGAATAATATGTGATTATACTACATTATGTACATTTGTCTTATGTAAAAGTCGCTTCCATGTATTCAGCTATAGAATAAAACACATGCTTCAGAAGCATTGATTTTATCTTGTGTTTGAATATCATCAATTTTGGTTCTTTCCTCACATCTTGTGATAGTTTATTGTAGAGATCTATGTAAGAGTTTAAGAGACCTTTCTTACATAAGTTAAGGCGGCAGTGTTTTATGTGAAGTTTGTCTTTATTTCTTGTGTTTAGGCCATGTATTTCCTCATTTGTGACAAAGTTGGAAATATTTTGCTTAACATAAATTAAGCATTCATAAATGTATATGCAGGGGAGAGTTAACACATTAAGTTTACGAAAAAGAGTTCTACATGAATAAGTTTTCTTTACTCCAGCTATGATTCTTATAGCTCTTTTTTGAAGCATAAAAAGGACATTGGAGTGGCCCTTGTTACCCCAAACCATAATACCGTATCTTAGTAAAGCATCAAAGTTTGCCATATAAAGGCACTTTACAGTTTGGGTGCTTGAGATGTCTACCATTTCTCGAAGGGCATAGCACACACTACTTATTTTTGATTGTAGCGTGTTTATGTGTTCTGTATAGCTAAGGTGTTCATCCAGAATGATACCCAGAAATTTTGATTTTTTTTTTTAGACTCTAGTTGTGTATTCCCAGATATTAGATTGAGGCTTATTTGGTTTCTGGTTTGGATTGTAGAAAATGTAATGTAATTTGTTTTTTTGCTGTTGAGGAGTAGATTATTATTTAAAAACCAGTCATCTAATTTGTTTAATACCGTACAAAGCCCCGGTCGTTTAAATTAAGGGATATTAGATAGGCTATGTGAAGCCTGATAATTCGAGGTTATTTGGCTGCGAGAGGTGTATCGTAAGAGGGGGTATAACTCTGAAAAGCTACGTCTACACTTAACCAAGCAAGGGGGCTAGCCCCGTGAAATAAGAACACTCACGATTAACTTTAAACACTACAATTGACTGGTCTGGCAAGGGTGTGAGAGAATGAAAGACAAGGATAGAGGAACGTTCGTTACCTGTAGATCTGGAAGTGACGATCGACTCGCTGGTTCGTTGATGAAACTCTGATGCACTCACCTGAAATAAAACTCCTTTCCGATATTGTACTACTCCTCGCAGTAACTCCTTTTGTAACGTTTGGTAACAACTATTCACGCCATAACTTTCTTAGTTCAACAACTTGTATAATTCCGAGGCACTAACTGTGCACGCGATAGATTTCAGATACCGACTGGGGAGAGAAATATTCTCTCAAGCTATTTAAACGAAATTCGAACTTCGGCCGTTGAGAGACCGCGTCTCTCAATAACGGTGCTTTCAGCGTAAAGCTGTGTTTGCAGTATCTATCCTGCGATTCCGGAAGAATTCGTATCAGCGGATTTTTACATCCGCTGAAGATCGCAGGTGGCGTTTGCTTGAAAGAAGCTCTTTCCAGCTTCTTTCATACTCGGGCCCTTTTTATGAAATGATTTGACTATTGGATTATGGCGCCCGGGGTCCTGGATTCGAGTCATGCCTTCGGCATGATACGATACGTTATTAGCCTTACATTGTAGAGCATCTTTGGAAGTGTCTGTTACTATAATATTTGTATCATCGGCATATAATATTGCATTTGCCTCAGGTATAACATTTGGTAAATCATTTATGTACATAAGAAACAAAAGAGGGCCAACAATACTTCCCTGAGGCACCCCACATGTTACACTTTTCATGGTGGAGTGTTGACGTGTTACATATCCTTTTGCTGTGGTGTGAGCGATTTCTACAATTTGCTTTCTATTGGTAAGGTAAGATTGAAACCACTTTTGTGGTAGTCCACGAATACCAAGTTTTTGAAGTTTCCACAGCAATATCTCGTGATTTACAGAATCGAAAGCTTTTGATAGGTCACAAAAGACTTCTACCATGTTATTACAATTATTCAGCGATTGTGTGACACATTCTACTAAGTCTGCTAATGCTGTTTTCGTGCTTCATTCAGACCTAAAACCATGCTGCGACAAGCTTAAGATTCAGTGTTTACTACAGAAATTTTCGGTACTACTTTACTATACCGGAGACACCTATCAATGATTTATTTTGCATTTTTTTACATTGATAACGTACTATTGTGCGTTGCAGAACATTTCTTTAGGTGAAATAATGGATTTCTAACGAAAATATTGTCTATTTCT
The DNA here is from genome assembly GCF_977018435.1 of Lepisma saccharinum. NCBI lineage: Eukaryota > Metazoa > Arthropoda > Insecta > Zygentoma > Lepismatidae > Lepisma > Lepisma saccharinum. The sequence continues at coordinate 80,926,337 of NC_139243.1, forward strand.
TACATACGATAGCCCCACGAACCATCACGGGGATGAGGTATGCCTGTTAGGTTAGGCCTGTTAGGTTAGGTTCCATTAGCACTCCTTTCGTTCAATTTAGCATATACGGACAACATCGGATTTACAAATTCCACGGCATCTTCCACACCCGGCAACAACTTCACGACGCATCCTCGACACATTATGTTGTAGCAGCAGCAATAGCGCGTATTGTGCTCTCGTGCAGAAAGCAAATGGCGGCAGCAGCAATAGCGCGTCGGAAATAGATTTTCGTAGAAAACCACATGCATTCGCATTAAAATGGATCAAAACTACATTACCGAACATCAACAACGCTACAGAAAATGATTTCCTTAAGTACTTTTTCCTGTAAATTTGAAGAAATCCGTCTCCGGTATAGTAAAGTGTTACCAAATTTTCTACTCTCATCATTATTGCATGTTCAATAATTTTTGAGAAGACTGAGAGTTGCGAAATGGGCCTGTAATTTGATAAATCCTTTGGGTCATTTTTCTTCAGTAATGGTTTAACAACAGCTATCTTTAGCCTGTCTGGGAAAATACCATGTTCAATGGAATTGTTTATTATATATACGTAGTAATGGTTGACATAGGGAACTATAACATTTCTTAATTAGGAAGTCTGGTATTTCAGCAATGCCGGAAGATCGTTTGTTTTTTATACGCCTGTAGATTATCTTTAATTCCTGTTCAGTAATGGGGGAAATGAACAAGGATTTGTCATTTACTGTTATGTGTGTAGAACATTCTTCTGGAGCAGCCATAAGCCCATTCCTTCTATTTGGAACTGCATTTACAAAATACTCATTGAAAGCATTCGCAACATTAGGGGGATGTTGGACTTCTTTTCCATTAATGCATATCACCATATTATTACGTAAAGATTGGTGTTTTGTTGATGCATTTCTTATAATTTCCCACATTGTTTTACATTTATTGTTTGAATTATTGATTTTACGGTCATTATGATTAATTTTTGATTGGTGGAGTACATTTTTATATATTTGCTTATACCTCTTGTAATATTTCAGAAAAGATGGATTGGGATTCGCCTTACTTTCAGAATGGAGCATTTTTAGTTTTCTACTTGAGATTCTGATTCCGTTTGTGACCCATGGTTTACACTCGGTGGATATGTTTACTTGTTTAGGTGGAAAACATTCATTGTGTAACAAGATAATTTTGTTCAGAAAGAGATTAAATTTTTCGTTTGTGGAAGGTAAATTATAAATATCTTCCCAATTTTCGCTGTTTAGTTTTCCAATAAACATGAGTATAGAACCTTCATCATATTTACGTTTCTGCATTTTTAGTGGCTTTCTATGATATTCAGTAGCTTCTCTTTTACATGTGAGACATAAAAATTGTGCTTCATGGTCGGAGAAGTGGACTGATATGTTTTCACATTGAAACTCTTTTGAGTGTACACTTATTAACATGTGGTCTATGAAGGAGAGTGTCTCTTTCGTTATGCGCGTGGGTGTAGTTACAATTTGCATTAGGCCAAAAGTGTTTATTGTGGCTTCAAAGTGCAGTTTCAGTCCTGTATTTTTTAGAAAATCAATGTTTAGGTCCCCACATACCACAATTTCACATGTGTAACTTTTTAATTCATCTAACAATACTGACAGATTTTTTATGAATATTGTATAGTCTGCATCAGGTGTTCTGTAGCAACATGCTATTATTAAATTATATTGTGCAAGACGTACAACACTAACTTCAAAATGTCTTTCTATAGGTCTCACAGTTTTGGGGAAAATTTGTTTGGCAATTTTATCATTTTTTGTAAATGAGTCATTCCATGCGAAATCAACACAGCCTTTGACCTGACCATCTCCGATTTTCATGAAATTTGGGGAGTTGAAACTATGCATGGAACTTAGTAACTATGAAAACTTTTAGTCTCGTGCGTCTTGTAATTGTTAAATTATTCAAGGTCAAAGTTAGCATAAATTGGCCTTTTTGAGCCCGCTTAGCTATACTAAATGTGCTGTAACTCCGCCCCTATTTTGCCTAGGAAACTCAAATTAAGCTTATTGTACAGGGAATTGAACAAGCTTTCCAGTGATATATAACAAGCCTACCTTTGGATAAAAATATATTTTTGTCACGTGACCTTGACTTTTGACCTTGAATATCTCAAAACATGTCATCACCAAAAATCGTGAAAAAAATATATTTGGTCCCTCATACCATACTCTAAAACATACCAAAAAATCATTCTGGGACTGCAATGGGATCAGAAGATACAAAATAATATGTGTAACTATGTGACTGATAAAAGCCCCATTACATGAACTATGACGAGTCAAATGTCCCTTAACACCCCCTACAAAATGTGAAGGAGTTATACTGGGTATAATTGGTCATGAAAGAAATAGGTTAGGCACAGGGAGATCCCTAGCCGTGTGTGTCAAGCGCAGATCCGGCATATTGTTGACCGCCATATTGAATTCAACGCAAAAATTTCAAAGGAAAGGGGGTGATGTGATATATCAAATGAGGCTAGAATTTCACGAGAAATGAAGTGACGAAGGATTTTCCAACGTATCTTACGCCAGCAAAAAGTTATACACATATCTTTCACTTACGATATATGCACATTATAATGTTGTCAATGTTACTGTGAGCACACTCGTTGACGTCTCACACACTCGCATAGAACATTTTGCAATGTAGCATGTGCAACAACATCGCAAGCAGCAACTATGCCTTCTCTCAGATGGTTAATATCAGGGACTTTTAGTGCATGCACCATTCTCTTCAAATGTTTCTGAAGGTAAAAGTCCTCCTAAGATGTTAGATCTGGGGAATGTGCAGGCCTTTTAATAGATCCCCGTGTGCCCATCAATCTACCTAGAAAATTACCATGAAGAAATTGCAAAAATGACTACACAGTGTGGTCACACACTGTCCTGTTTCAAAACTCTGGAAAAGTGCCATATCCCGTAAGCAAGGGTGAAAAAACCTGTTCACTTAACACATCCAAGAAGCACTCACCATTTAAGGTTCCGTTGTTGAATATGGACCAACCATTTCCGTTCGCCATACATTATACCACATAATTAGCTTACCAGCAACAACCATTCGACTGAGCAAATCACAGGTATTGCATATTATTTTTATTAACTTCACCGTGAACTTAAAAATTTGCCTCGTCACTGAAGAATTTTTCATTCCAAAGGAAGTGTCACGTAATTGTTTGAGATACTTTTCCCAATATTCTTCACTATTCAACTATTTGGTGAATGTAGCCGATTAAAATCATATGCAATGGTGCGTATACTTCTTTCTCTCCCGAGATGTCAGCGTGATCTCGATGAGTTCCGAACATGTTAGGAGCATTCCAATGCTTTGTTTTTAACACCTCGAAAAGGAGAAAATGGTTACAAGCATGCAGTAATAAATTTTTGCTGGTTAAATATATGTTGGATAAACCTTCGTCACTTCATTTCTTGTGAAATTCTAGCCTCATTTGATATATCACATCACCCCCTTTCCTTTGAAATTTTTGCGTTGAATTCAATATGGCGGTCAACAATATGCCGGATCTGCGCTTGACACACACGGCTAGGGATCTCCCTGTGCCTAACCTATTTCTTTCATGACCAATTATACCCAGTATAACTCCTTCACATTTTGTAGGGGGTGTTAAGGGACATTTGACTCTTCATAGTTCATGTAATGGGGCTTTTATCAGTCACATAGTTACACATATTATTTTGTATCTTCTGATCCCATTGCAGTCCCAGAATGATTTTTTGGTATGTTTTAGAGTATGGTATGAGGGACCAAATATATTTTTTTCACGATTTTTGGTGATGACATGTTTTGAGATATTCAAGGTCAAAAGTCAAGGTCACGTGACAAAAATATATTTTTATCCAAAGGTAGGCTTGTTATATGTCACTGGAAAGCATGTTCAATTCCCTGTACAATAAGCTTTATTTGAGCTTCCTAGGCAAAATAATGGCGGAGTTACAGCACATTTAGTATAGCTAAGCGGGCTCAAAAAGGGCAATTTCTGCAAACTTTGACCTTGAATAATTTAACAATTACAAGACGCACGAGACTAAAAGTTTTCATAATTACTAAGTTCTATGCATAGTTTCAACTCCCCAAATTTCATGAAAATCGGAGATGGTCAGGTTAAAAAATGCACATATCTGTGTTGATTTGGCATGGAATGACTCAAATATGCCTGTTCCCCCTCGATTTATTCGAGACCTTGATGAGAAAGTAGCTAGGTGGAAATTTGGAATTTGAAGGTAAGTGATTTCATCTTTGGACAGCCAGTGCTCAGTAACACACAGTACATGTGCATCTAAACATTCATCGGTTAGGAGCATTTCTAAATCTAACACTTTGCCTGTAATACCTTGAATGTTTAGATGCACAATATTGCATTGTATAACTCTCTTCTTCATTTGAGAGAAACTATTGGGTGTAAGACCCTGTTCCTTAGGTTTAACATTTACAATATTTGTTGCATGTTTACATTTTACAATAAAAAATCATCTTTAAATTTGCCCGGAACACTCCTTATTCTATCAGATGTTCGTGCAGATGGTTCTTTTTGTTTTACATTAACTCTTTTGTCATTCTCCACTTCCTTGTCTTTTTCACCTTTTCTCACTTCACTGTAATCTTCATTTTCTTCACTACCATTTTTATCACTTACCATTTGACTGCATTTTTCACCATTCATCACAAGACAGACTTTTCCGCTATTTACCACATCACTATATTTCTTTACATTTACCACTTCACTTCCCTGATTATTTATGATTTGATTTGATTTAGTTTATTTTACTTCGCGTTTTGTGCCTCTTGGCTAATTTGCGAAGATGGGGATGAGTGACGAAATGATGAAATTGATGAATGGACATTAACAAACAACCAAGCCCGACTGGGATTCGAACCCGGGACCCTTCCTGATTATTTATGGGGTGCCATTTCTGTTCAATAGGATTGCACTTTCTTCTTTGGTTTACAATGTATTCAGTTATCACCGTACCTATTGCTTTTGACACCTTTTCTTTTCCAGATCGGTTCAGATGCATGCCGTGATTTGTGAAATTGTTTCTCTCTAGCCTGCTTACATCAACAATATCGACATTACTAAAGTTTTTACGCAGGTGTCTGATATTCTTGTTTGTCTCTTTTATGGCCACATTAACACATGATTCTGGTATGAGATCATATCTCGTTGGTATATTAACTACGATCACTTCAGAGTTTCTTATTTCAGGTAGTTTCTTTTCCAATGTATATATCACATCGTGACCTTCATTGCATGCTACATTATTTACACCTGCCATTAGTACTACACAGCTGCTGATTTCTTTGTTTTGAGGTTTTAGGCTACTTACAACCTGCCCAATTTTTGCACCTGGCTTGACAATACCTAACACTGAAACATCGCCTAGCTGACTCTTCACTTTTTCTGCCATTCCTCTGCCATGACTATCAGCATAGATGAGCACTTCTGGTTGACTAACACTCGATTTTTCTATTTTCGAGATGTTTGTGGTTGTGTTTTTTGTCTTCACATTTCTTCTGTACGTTCTTGAATTAGTTTCTGGGTGTATTCCTTCAGGCTGGAAATCTTGTAGTGCAGAAAATCTGTTTTTACTCTCGAAATTTATGCTATCGATGTGATGTTTTTTCTTTGTTGATTTCCTAACCACTTGAGTCCATGAGGATGTAGTATTTGTTATTTCCTTTGCCTTTTCAATACTTTCTAGCCTGTTTTTCAGGGCTTCATTTTCATTTTTTAACTCCTTTATATCACTTTGCAGTAGATTCACTACCAGCAAAAGATTCGCGAGTTCCTCATTTTCAACACTTTTTTCTCCGTTTTCACATTGCGGTCAGAACCTTTCACTGTTTTGGTCGATTTCTTCATCGGCATTCAAGTTGCCGCACTTAAAGTGTAACCATTCGTCACACATGTCGCACAGAATTCCATTTTTTCCAGATCTTTTACACTTTGCACGTTTATCATCATATTTTGTCTTCAATTTGAGAGAAGCTGATAAAAGTACGTCTTCACTCGTTGGCGCCATTATTTCAATTTATTTTAATATATTTTCTTGTATTTATGGATCTGAAATGTCTCACCTCGTTGACCAGACAATTATTTCGTGACAAAGAAACAAAACAATGCTCCCAGGATTTGATGAAAATCGAATGACTAGAAAGTAATTTTGTTCTATTGTTTTCATAAATACTATATTTATGTAGATCTCTACTACTTAATAGTAGTAGTAGTGGTATTAGTAGTATTATCAGTATTAATTTAGACAATTAATTAATTATAAATATTACTTATTCATTGTGATTATTATTATTTAATTAAAGTATAATAAAACAATGGTAATGTGAATTTGGAAAAAATGTTTAGAAATAACACCTCCCCCTTGGTGAAATCCTGCATATGCTACTGTTGCAGACAGACGGATGAGAAAAAGCAGCACAAACTTAAGTGACAGAAAGCATGTGCATAGGTTATCGATGGCTGTAACAGGACAGAAGTAAACGGAACAGTACAAATAGTGAAAACATTTCTGAAAAGATATGAAAACTCTTGATAGGCTACTTAAGGTTGCTAAATCATACAAACTCATGCATCCAAAATGTTCACAGTACACACACCACTTATCATAGCAGCCTATATCTTTTTGCCAGTTATGTACAATCGTTGTGATCATGTTGTTTTTTTTATTATTGTTATATATCCAGGCATTCATTAGCGCATGATTTATTTTGATGAGAACCCAAGTTGTAATGAAGATATAATGAATTACTCTTGCCGATTCTGGATTGATATCAAGGTCGTCCACAGGTTTTCTTCCTCTGGGGGCGGGATAAGATTTCATGTCTTGCCCTTCAGTCTTAGCTTCATTATTAATATTATTATTCCTCTATAAATCATAAAATTCAAATTGAATTGAAAATTTGGCTCAGGTTCGAGCCTACTATTTAAATAGAAACTTGATTTGCCTTGCTTCCTTTTCATAAACACCAATCACTTTGTTGATGAACAGTCTTTTTTTTAACTTTTTTACAATGCACAGATATCAAATAGTAGTGGTGTGCGGGATCCTGAAATTTCGGGACAGAGATCGGAAAAAAAATTTCCCGTACCGATCCCAACTTTGGGAAATGATTTCCCGACTTTTCGGGATCTTGAGCAGTTGGGAAATACCGAATGGTCATTTTAAAGGTAGTTAATTATAGACGTTTTCTGCATTGCAAGTGTCTGGAACCTATCGGAAATTGTTTGTTTTTATTCCAGAAGAGCAAAAACAATCACTTAAGTCGAAAATGATGTGTAGAATTAGAGATTTTCACAGCTTCGGGTAATTTCAAACATTTCCCGACTTTGTAGGGAAATGGCGAATTTTTCCCATCCTTAATGTCTGAATTAAAAAATATTTCCCATCCCGACAAAAAATAATTCTGTCCCGCACACCCCTAACAAATAGATCACCTAATCTCATTTACTTCATGGTTTCTATGATCTATGTTTTTACGTGAAAAAAAGTAGAGGAAAGTACGTGAATATTTAATAGGTTTGTAACAAGTTGAGGACTAAAAGTGGTAAACATAAGTGCCAACAATGAAAGTGTTGGGAAACTGCATCATTCCACACATCAGTCCGTAAGAACGTCCACACTAGTGACCTCTTTACATGCCCATTTTACTACTTAGAGAACTACCAGCCACTTTTCACGTTTACCACATTATAAAGCATAGCACATTGCACAGTATGACGTGGAAAACGGTGTTTGAATTATTGTGGCACTTACAGAGTTTACCAATTTTAGTCTTCAGTTCATTAAATTTAGTTGCATCAAACCAGGTACTACCACAGGAAGTGGTATTGCAGAAGATTGGAAGGGAACCAATTTTTTCACCAGAGTTGGAAAAACAATTTGCATAATATCTCATTATGGATATCAAAAGGTTTGGAGTGCTACCTCTCGCTCCTGTCCCATCTACCTCTGATGTTTTGTACTATAACCTCTGCTCACAATGATATCACTTCAACGTCACCTACACCTAGTACATCTGGTGATGAAAGTAAATCCATGCTTGGGTTTTCCAGTGCCAATTGTATAATTGAGGTGGTTCAGAAAATGTTGGGTGTACAACAACCACCCCCTCCTTTCCCGTAAATCCTGTAGATGTAGTATTTTAGATTTTCAGAAATGGGATACATCATAATTACTTTTCGTGTATTTATCTAAAAAGTTATGGATTAATATTCTGTGTTATAAGGCCTTCTTTGTTCATTTCCTGTGGTATTCCATATTTGAAGTACTTTTACTGAGAATATAATGTTTTTACTTTTTTTTTTTTTTACAATTTCACTTGTTTTATTTCATTGTTTCTTTGGTTCCTGTTCTTAAGGTGGATACTCTCAGAAACATATGAAAGTGTAACATATATTTTTGCAGTACTAAAATACGCCACAGTCAGGCACGTATCCACATATATGTTTCGGAGGGAGGGGGGGGGGGTCGGAACCAAGTGTGTCAGGAATAATTGTAATAATAATAATGTTTAAATTAAAATACTTATATTAAATAGAATTAATATTAATTACAATACATAAATAGCCGAGAAATTCTAAAGGGTCTTATTTAAAATAGGCTAATTCTTGATATGTTCTGCACAATGATTGTGTGAAATTTCTTGAAATAAGTGTTTATTGTAGAAGTGCAAAAACAATCACTAGAAGGGGAAATCATGTTTACAATTCGAGGTTTTCATTGCATCTGAAAATTTCAGAAATGTCCAGTTTCGGAAATTTTCCCGACGTGAAGAATTTTGTTCAGGCGCGAACGCCAGGATTATTAATATTTTCTTAACAATCCCTTCCCGCACATCCCTAATTAGGACAATCAACATGATTGTATTCTTTATTGTGAAAAAGTTCTCTATTACTTTGTTGGACATGGCAATTAATTACTTACCTTCTGTAACCGACAGCCTGTAAATCACAGAAAATAATATTCTTTGTAATAAAATATCGCTATAAATTCACCATTCGAATTACATAAAACATTTTCCAGATATCTCGGAATATCTTCCTCCTCATGCGGATGCCCTTGCATGGTGCAATATATTTTTAATGTGCACACTAACCCACTATAGCGCATCCATTATAACTATTAACAAAAAAGGTAATAAAAATGATCACATGATAGTAATGACTTCAACCCCTCTTGCTCATCCATCGCTACGGGCTCGCTGTAGATTCAGTCCAAATTAGACTATCTGTGCATAAAGTGGACTTAAAAGAAAACAAACAAACAAATGAATCAATGGACAATGTGCCTTTACCGGGGATCGAACCTGGGACCTCTTGATTATAGGGGGACACTGAGCTATTGGGAAGGATCTTTGTAATGTCCTTCCAAACCACAAAGGCAAACGAGTAGACCTGCATCCTCGACCCCTTCATTTCTATTTATCTTAGTCATTAACTAAACTTGATAGAAATTCCTAGCTCCAGGATTTTCGAAATCACTTTTAGTTGATTTCTATGACGAAGTGCTTTCTGTTGTACTACTCCGAAATCTGTGAAGAGACAAGAACATTACTGTGCTGTAAGATAAGTTTTCTCTTTTAAAATCATATTTATAAATGTTTATTTCATGTGTACGTATAATTTTTGGGGAACCGCTTAAGTTCTTTCGAAATTTTGAAATTGTTAAATACTTTAACACAAATAACAGTAGGCTATGTAATCCAAACCCACCCCAGGCCCAGTCAGTACTCTTTAGTGTCTCAAAAAAGAGGGTGTGCAGATCTAGGCACGATGTCATTTACATTGAGTGCTGTTAAAAGGGTCGCACAATGATTGATTTTGAGTCGCTTTTCTACCACTGCCACTTTGGCGAACGATGAAATATGAAACTGATGAAGAAACACCCACAAATGACACTCATGCACAGGCAGGGATTATAAACTTGGATCTTTGGCGCTGTAGCGCATTTCTACTAACCACTACGCCACGAAAGTCTGAGAGTTACATATTGAATACCAACTCCCAAGATGAAAAGTGCAATGTCCATCAATAGTATTGATGTTGTGATCTACATTCTCCAAAATTAACTGAATGTACTATGTTTTAACTAATGATGGTTAGGAATGTATTGTAGCAGATATCTAGTATGTAATAGTCTGTTTCATTGTATGATTCAGTGAGACGATACAGAGATTAATTACAGAACACTGGTGAATACGAAAACAGTATTCCTAGGACTAGGTTTGGTTTTTTCAAGGAGCTGATATAAATATGAGTCCCAATAAGTTATTTAGTTCGGATTCTGGGTAAGCCATAGATGTGTGTTGTCCCATAATCTATTCCATCACTTCATCTGTCATACTCATCGTCGCTCCTGACTAAAGAAGTAGAAAACCAACATAAAATAATAAAAATACAGTCGGTTCATGTGAATGATAGGATTATACCTTCAATGAAAACCACACATGCTTTCTTGTTTCAATGTAATTTGCCTTGTATTTATTTCATCGAAGTTAGCCTAACGGTGATGTAAATATGTATATCATCCAATTAATGAAGACTGGAAAGGGCATGTTTATCCCGATACTTGACCCCCGTACGAAAATTCGTTTTTGCACCTCGTCCCACTAGACTTGCAGTAGGGTGACCAGACATCCTGATTTTTACAGGACAGTCCTTTATTTGAGGGTCATGTCCTGTAGTATGCGATGCTACTCAAAAAATTCAAATATGCATCCTATTTTTTAACAGCATCCTGCGAAATGTCCTGTCAAATATCCAGACGCATTATATACCTCTGTGAAACTCTTAGCGCCTTTTAAATTAATAGTATTCTTAGTTTGCAAAGAAATACTTGTAGATCTAAAACTTTTCATGCTCACTTCACTTGCGACATTGGTCTTACTGCAAAGCTTATATTAATTGCTTGGAAGCAGAAATTACATGCGGTCTCTTCATGATATGATATGCAAGGTACCGGGTGGAGTGATGACAAAGTATATGCAGGGACGCTTTGAAAATTAAAAATAACCTAATTATGGGATTTGCATGTTTGATGCATTGATGAGATGATTGCTACAGCTGCAGCAAGAGACAAATATATTCTCAGTATTAATATTTTAATAGCTATTATTTCACAATGTATGGATCTTTTATGGTAAGAAAGGAAGGAAACACACACACAAAAAATGAGAGAGATAGGAAGGTTTAATAAGGAGGAACGAAAAAGATAAATGAAAAGGGAAATATACAAGAAAATGTAAAATTGATCTCTTCTTCAATGTAAGTACATGGGGAAAACTCGTCTCTCTTCGGAAAAGGGGGTGGGGGAAGGGGAGAAAGGGCCATGCTTGGACGAGAGGCATGATTTCCCCTTAATATCTGGATAGTGACATATGGTAAATTGTTCAGTAAAAGCAGAGAAAGAAATGAGGACAAATAGAAACTGTAAACCTTTTATCAAACAACAATATTATGTTAATCAGTAGGGCCTGGTAATTTGTTATATTTTTTATTTGGCATCAGATCAAATACTAGAGATATCCTTACATATCTGATGAAAATCAGCTGACATAGACGAACTTGATAAGGCACATTTTGATATATTTTACCAATTTTGTATTTTTACAACATATTTCTTCAATTTTCTCAAAAAAAGACATATTTCTGTATAATATCATAATTGTCTTCCAGATAATTGTTATTTTTGTAATTTATTCTTTGTACTTTTAGTACAATGGATAGTTTATATTACTGATGGCAGGATACGGAAATTAAGGACGAAGTAATTAAAAGCATGCCATATTTTCTTACCAATAATACCCCTCCCCCCTTTCTTTTATAGCACCAAATTGATACCCGTGTAAATATTATTGAGGAAAAATGTTCTCGGTCATTGTTGTGCTGCAGGCAGGAAGTAAACAAGTTTCAATTGTTCTCATTTCTTTACCTTTCTTTTGCTTCTCACAACAATCAGTCAAAAGTAAAAATAGTATTCAGTACCTTGAGTTCCTATTCTATCAGCAATCGAGTGTGAGAGTTTCAAGATCACTTATCATTTGAGCCAGGCACATATCAGTGTGTTACAGTGGGAGTGAATGGAATGCCTTGAACAGGAACCTCAGCAGCAACATTGTAAGTGCATTGTGAAATGGAAACTTATTTAGTGTAACTTGTTCTGACAAATAGTTTGTAGTCTCTTTTTCAAATTCAAATTCCTTAAAATCCCCCTAAAATGATGTTTGCGAATTGATTGCTGCCACAAAATGATATGTGTATTGTGGAACGGAAATAATATTGAGTGTAACATGTTCTGACAAATATTTTGTAGGCTGCTTTTTAGATTCTATATAGTTAAGAGATCTGCCTTAAAAAGTTTGTGTATTGATTGCCTAGATTTACCAGAGCTGTAGCAAGCTGCGAATTATGAGGTGTAAGTTGACAGTAGTAAATGAAACTTAGGATAACTAAAGTGAACCTCATGATATTTTCAGTATTTTTCAACTACATTCTTTGGTTAAAGAAATTCTGACTTCATTTAATACACCACCATAGTCGATCTTCCTTGGAAGATACTGAATTCCTGTCATCATCATCCTTCGCTGTTTCCTGCCTCTGGCTGGGTCGGCATAGAAGTCAAGCCTTTCCTTTTTTTCCTGGTCTTCCACCACTCCTTTCTTTCCACAGTGTTCCAATTTCATCCTCTTCTCCTAACACTCTCCACTTTCTGCTCTATCCATCATCATCTTGGTCTCCCTCTTGGTCATTCCCACTCCTTGTGCATTGTAAGCTCGTCTTCATATGTGTGAACCATCTCATATGTACATGATCTATCCTGTCCTGAAGCTTCACCACACCCACTGTCTGTTGGATCTCCTCATTCCTTGTTCTGTCCCTTCTAGTCTTCCCCAATATAGTCCTTAAAAATTTCATCTCCACTGCCGGCATCTTTCTTTTGTTTCTCTCTGTCATTGTCCAAGCCTGCTCCATACGTAAATATTGGCACATATTATGTGTTATATATTATCTTCTTGCATTTCATAGGTACATCTCTGTTTCGTATCAATCTTCGAATGCTTTGATATAGTCCTCCATACATTTGTCCTCTTCTGTTTACCTCCTCATCTATTCTTCCACTTCTCCATCTTTATTCTTGGTACATTTCTGGCTCTGTTTCTTGTTGTTTTTAGCACCTCACTCTTTTCTGCACTGAATTTCATTCCTGCTCATCTAATTTCCTCATTCCAAATATCAAGCTGTCTCTGTACTTCTTCTTCCCTGTCTCCCCATATTACTAAGTCATCAGTGAACAACTGGGCCTTCATCCCATCTCCACCTCTTCATTAATTGCATCCTTGTAATTTTAAAGGTCAGTGGGAAAAGAGCACTAACCTGTTTTAGTCCATTAGTTATACTGAACCACTACATTATTCCCCCTGGTGTCTTCACACAGCTCTGGTTGGCCTTGTATGAGTTCTTGACTCCCCTATCTTAAAACCTTCAAAATTTTTGTTGTCTATGCTATTGTATGCCTTTTCTACATATATCTAGGACTGCTATAATCAAATAATTTGCATACTCATAATGCCCTTCCTGTAATTGCCTTGTGGTGAATATCAGATCTATTGTTGATCTGCCTCTTCTAAATCCATACTGTTCCTCTCTCATGTTCAGCTCTGTTACTTCCCTTATTACTTTTCTCATACACCTTTGCAGAGTGGCTGATTAGTGTTATTTCAATGTAGTTTTGACATTCCTTTCTGTCAACCATCTTGAACATGGGAGCTGTTAGTCCCTTTGTCCAATCACTTGGCACTTCTCTCTCTTGCCACACTGTTTTCAACACTCTGTACAGCTACTGCACACCAATCACTCCTGCTCCTAGTATCATTTCCACTGGCACTTCATCTACTCCAGGTGCTCTACTTCTCTTCATTCTCTTCAGAGCTTCCTCTACTTCTTTCCATGTGAGATTCACTTTTTTCACCATTCATTTGTCCCCTTCTGTTTACCTCCTCATCTATACAGTAAGGAAAAAAGTATGCATCTCATATGGGGACTCACCCCTTTACAATGTAGGCAGATAAAAACTACTATACATTAATACTAATGATACACTTCAAAGCTCATGTAGCGATAAGAACATTTATCTCTGAACAATATCAGAGTAAAATAAAATTCCAAAAGGTACAGTGCAGCTGGGTATTGGCAAAAAAAATCTGCTGGAGCAGAACTTTGTTCAAAACTCATAAAGAGGAACTCTAATAGATCAATATACAGAGTGACCACTCTAGGATTATGATAAAATTCAAGTATATTTCCCAGTTTTCAAGGCACCCTTTTCATAAATTCAAGGGTACAAGCAGATGGTTTCTCTATTTCAACATCATGTATTACCACCTTTCACCATCCACACAAAAACACACATATATATTAACAAAATAATGGGTCTGTGCAATTCCCATTGAATCAAAAAATTCTAATTTAATTCAACAAAACAGTATGGTGTATATATACTATTTAATATATTCAATTTAAGGTGTGGAGTTTACATTTGCCATTTCACGTACTCAGGCTTCAAATACATGTACAAACAGAAATATACTATTCTATGAAATTTTTTTAATTGTATAAGAATTTCCAAGTCAAATTTACACAATCAACTTCATGATAACTTGCAATAATCTGTCTGTCAGATGGATTGTTTTGCAAATGGCACTAATAAAGTAAACGTATTGAGAGAAAATTCTGTTATATTTTTGATGCAGCTTTCCTTTCTTTTCTTCCTCGATAAAAATAAAAGCTGAACTGTGAAAAACTTACCTCTGGGCATTTGTAAATGCATGAATTCATTTGGATTTACAGAAGTTTCAATTTTTACATAGAATTCACGCATAATTAGCCACGTATAGTTGCTGCAGAAAACATATATTTCAGTATGTATAACTGTTCTGAAAGTGTATAATTGTTACAGTGTTGTGCCATCACGATCAAAGGGGGAAGGAGACAATAAGATTATTGGAAGTGGTCTCAACTCTGTCCTAATTATATTCTGAGGCTCACGTAAAGTATTAATTCATTTTGTTGAAATAACTATACAGAAACTACACATGAATGCTATAGGAATATAAAATTGATAATTTTGGTATCATGCTGCCCTTTCTTTTTGTGTGCAGGTCACATATTTTTCTATTTGAATTTCCTTTGCTATGAAGTCTCACATGTACATCAAGTATCTTCATGGGTAAAATCTATGTTCCAAATTAAACAATTAAAAGTATTCTCTTTGATGTGAAACCTAATTTGCACATAATATATGGAACTTTAAAGTTGGGGTTTAAAAGGTTCTTCATTGTGATGAATACTTAATACTTTGTTTCAACATCAATCTTTTGAAGTATTCACAACAAAATAAATTACACAGTCATATATAGTGTTGTATTACAAAAAGACAGGATATTACATACAGAGTGCAAAAAATATAAAACAAGACACATAATTTTAAGGTTATGCCAGTTCACATGAACCAGTGAAATTACATGTTGATTTCTCAAGAATGGAAATTTTTTAAATATATTACATGTTATAACTTACAGAATTCTTCAACATGCTTAAAACAATATATTCATTCTGATTCACTCAAAGTAACTCTAAAACAAACCCAAACTTGATCACAAATTCAGTGTGATTCAAAAGCGTGGAACCACCCATATAATTTCTTCACATATCAATGTACACGAATGGAACCATATGAAGTAACTGGAAGACCACTTGCATCATCCCAATCCAACATCTTGAATTCAACTTAACTTCTTCAGATGGGAAAAGGGGGCAAGTGAAGCATCAAAATCGTGTTAAATGTTCTGGCAAAGAGAATCGTGAAATCCATTTAACAATGCCTTTAATCATTTTAATTTACTCAATGATAAGAATAAAAACTGCCATTGTTACATGCATGCTATTCATCAATGTTTGTTCCTTGTTATGGAGTGAACCAAGATGCCATTGATCAAAGAGCACATTGACACTAGCTTACATTGTGGTGGACAGAGTGCAGGGAAAGTTGCAGATCTCTTCAACTGCAGACACACTGCCACGTGGCCACCCAATTGTTTGTAGCACAATGGTGAAACTCGTCCACAAATTGATGCAAAGGGAAAGTTTGTGTGGTGGTCACTATGAACCTGCAACCATGGTTTTGGCATTGCTTGTGAAATCAGTTTTGTAGGAATGCTGATATTGTTGATATTGAGAAGCACATCTAGGAGAAAAGTCAAATAACGAAAAATAAATTCAATTTTAAGTTCACATTAAATGTTACAATATTAATTTTTCTTAGTGCGTCAGCCGCGGGTGAGAGAAAGATCTTCTGACGAGCTACATCAGTGGTTTCTAAATATCATTTTAACCTGTTGTATTATGTAATCTGTTGAAATATGATCATGTGTACATAGGTGACAATGTGCACAGCTTAGGTCAATAAAATCCCTATCTATAATGCTCACAATGTACAGGTGAAAGTGCCTGCTTCCTTCTCTGTTATGTATCTTGGATAAGGAATAGGCATAAGAAATGGTTCGTCTGTTAAAATTCAAACATCAGTATTATCTTTCAACTACTGGTGGCATGTTTGAAAGCATTTTTGAGATCTCTGTAGGATATAGAGATAATCCTCCTGATGTGCAGACAATTGATTCTGATAATGCACCTGTCAAGATCCTAAAGCATGTGAGATGTGCACAGTCAAGAGATTGCTAAACACTGATGGTATTATTTCTAAACATTCAATACAGATCACTGTTTGCAATACTTCCTTAATGATTATTGTTTGGTGTGTAATCTCCTCACATGCATAATAACTTTATGTTTGCAGACAAAATATTTTATTCAAAATAAACAATTAATAGATTTTGTTTCATGTGTGCGTCCCCATATGGACTCTGAAGTTATCTTTACAGGAAAATTTTGTCACATTCAGTTTCTCTTTGAGATGAAACATCCTCATATGTCTATTAAACTTATCTTTCCAGCTAAAACATTTGTTACAAATTAAACAATTGAAAGGCTTCTCTTTAGCATGAATGCATATTGCGATTTAAGATGTCTTTCATTCCCAAAATCTTTGTTTCAAATTGAACATTTAAAATATTACTCTTGACTGTCCAGCTTCATGTGTACATTAAGTGTACACCTACAGACAAAACATCTTAGCAAATTCAACAATGGAAAAGCTACTCCATACTGTGAAAGCTCACATGTGCATTAAGTTGGCCTTGAGGAGAAAAACCTTTGTTGCAAATTGAACAATTGAAAGGCTTCTCTTTGAGTAAACATTTATATGTACACTAAGATCTCCTTTACAGAAGAAAAAAAATTTTACAAATTGAACAAATAAAATGTTTCTCTCCAGTGTGAACAGTCATATGTACACTAAGTTCTCCTTTACAGACAATTTTTTTTATTGCAAATTGAACAATTGATAGGCTACTCTTTAGTGTGAACAGCCATATGTACACTAAGTTCTCCTTTACGGAGAAAATTTTTATTGCAAATTGAACAATTGAAAGGCTTCTCTATAATGTGAATCTTTACATGCTCATTAAAATGATCTTTACGGGCAAAACCGTTGTTGCAAATTGAACAATTAAAAGGCTTCTCTCCAGTGTGACCCCTCACATGCGCACTAAGATGAACTTTACGGGCAAAACCTTTGTTGCAAATTGAACACCTGAAAGGCTTATCTTCAGTGTGACATCTCACATGTTCATTAAGATGAAATTTACGGGTAAAGCCTTTGTTGCAAATTGAACAATTGAATGGCTTATCTTCAGTGTGACATCTCACATGCTCATTAAGATGACCTTTACGGGTAAAGCTTTTGTTGCAAATTGAACAATTGAATGGCTTATCTTCAGTGTGACATTTCACATGCTCATTAAGATGACTTTTACGGGTAAAATCCTTGTTGCAAATTGAACAATTGAATGGCTTATCTTCAGTGTGACATCTCGCATGCTCATTAAGATGACCTTTACGGGTAAAGCTTTTGTTGCAAATTGAACAATTGAATGGCTTATCTTCAGTGTGACATTTCACATGCTCATTAAGATGACTTTTACGGGTAAAATCCTTGTTGCAAATTGAACAATTGAATGGCTTACCTTCAGTGTGACATCTCACATGCTCATTAAGATGACCTTTACGGGTAAAGCTTTTGTTGCAAATTGAACAATTGAATGGCTTATCTTCAGTGTGACATTTCACATGCTCATTAAGATGACTTTTACTGGTAAAATCCTTGTTGCAAATTGAACAATTGAATGGCTTATCTTCAGTGTGACATCTCACATGCTCATTAAGATGACCTTTACGGGAAAAGCTTTTGTTGCAAATTGAACAATTGAATGGCTTATCTTCAGTGTGACATCTCACATGCTCATTAAGATGACCTTTACGGGTAAAGCTTTTGTTGCAAATTGAACAACTGAAAGGCTTATCTTCAGTGTGACGTCTCACATGTTCATTAAGATGAAATTTACGGGTAAAGCCTTTGTTGCAAATTGAACAATTGAATGGCTTATCTTCAGTGTGACATTTCACATGCTCATTAAGATGATTTTTACGGGTAAAATCCTTGTTGCAAATTGAACAATTGAATGGCTTATCTTCAGTGTGACATCTCACATGCTCATTAAGATGACCTTTACGGGTAAACCTTTTGTTGCAAATTGAACAATTGAATGGTTTATCTTCAGTGTGACATTTCACATGCTCATTAAGATGACCTTTACGGGTAAAGCTTTTGTTGCAAATTGAACAATTGAATGGCTTATCTTCAGTGTGACATTTCACATGCTCATTAAGATGACTTTTACGGGTAAAATCCTTGTTGCAAATTGAACAATTGAATGGCTTACCTTCAGTGTGACATCTCACATGCTCATTAAGATGACCTTTACGGGTAAAATCCTTGTTGCAAATTGAACAATTGAAAGGCTTCTCTTTAGTGTGAACTCTCACATGCTCATTAAGATGATCTTCACGGGAAAAATATTTATTGCAAATTGAACAATTAAAAGGATTCTCTTTTGAGTGAACTTTCATATGTTTCCTAAGATATCCTTTACGGGCAAAATATTTGTTGCAGATTGAACAATTGAAAGGCTTCTCTTTTGTGTGAACTCTCAGATGCTTATTAAGATAAGCTTTATGGGCAAAATCCTTGTTGCAAATTGAACAACTAAAATGTCTCTCTTGTGTGGAAACACTCATAAATGTATTACGCTCAGCTTCATGGACAAAAGTTTTCTTGGAAACTGAACAATTAAAAAGCATCTGTGGTTCATGGGTTATCAAATCTCCTTTGTCAGGGAAAGTGTTTTTGGAAATGGGGGCTATACATTGCTTTCTCCTGTTATTCGGCTTAGAACCATCAACATGTGCCTTGCTTGCAAGGGTTTTTCTTGCAGGTTCAGCCTCTATTTTTTCCTCTCTACTAATACATTCTGTAATTTCTTTTGGCTGCTCTTGTTCTCTCAAGTTTCCCGCAGACACTGGCAAATGTGGAACTGACCTTGGGACATCTCGTACCTGTTCTTTCATATAGTTCTTGATCAGGTAGCTGGAAAAAAAAATGACACAAATGTAGTTTCAGTTTCTGAGTAAATAATAAGAATGACTGACATGTACAAATCAATGAAAAGAAATGAGAGTAGAATAGACTGTTGATGGGGATGTACTCATGAAAAGGTAAATACACATATATTATTATGTAGAACTTTCAGCAAAAAATGCAGCCTCGACCAGGACTCGTAGCCAGGTCTCTGGCATTGCATGCCATTACTCTACCACTGAGCTACAGAGCCGGCCTGACTTCGCCTGATTTTTTACTTCCACAGTTTTATCTGTGTGGAATCCTGTCGAGTCTGAATTTTTCTCTTAATGTTCTGCGTAGTACATCTCCTGTGTGTGCCTAATTTAATGTATAATATTCCTGCAAGAATTAATACATAATATTTTTTTACCATTTAGTCAAAAAATATTCATATTTTTGCTGCAATTTTCATTGGTTGGCCAGAAAGCTTGGTGCATATCAATAGTGTGACAATATGTTGTCATTTCCTCACACATTTACATTCATTCAATCTTCCTTTTCTTCTTCTTTCTGTTACAGGGTAAAAAAAAAGTTACTACAACCATATCTACTTGTGACCAGATATGTTCATTTGACTTATGACTGCAACTGCACACTGTCAAAGCTCAAGGTCAACCTCCATTATCACATGCCCTCAGCCTCTGAACTCCATCTTGGTCTCATCCCTCTCTCAGTGCTCAAGGTAGACCCCTGGTCTTACATGAACTCACACTTGTAAGTTTCTTGCAGGCTGGGGACCAATCTCTGGTAGCAGAACATTTGCAATAGTAATTCATTCACAATAGTCGGAATTGGGGGATGCCTCAAGTAATTCAGAAAGTGATTTAGGTGTTGTATTCACCTCACATTTTTAGCCACACTATGTCCACTGCAATAAAATTTATTAGGCACAAATACATGTTACCGTTCACCCTTCTCTTTCCTTTGATTTGGTGTTTTAAGTCCACTTTATGCACAGTAAGGCTAACTGGAACTGGACCTACAGTTTAAAGTGGGATTGTAAAGATGAATGCCATAGAAATTACCAATTGCTTCTATAAATATCTTCTACATTTTTAGAGGTACAAGTTTCCTGGGTAAGTGTAACAACTTTTCTCATGAGATTTTAGCCAGTGCATGGGACCATGGCCACCTTCCATCATGAGAAATTTGGGGAGCTATGAATGAGTACTATAACACAGTCATGGAGACCTACAACAACAACTGGGGGTTTGTTGTGCTGACCACACAACATATCATAGCTGGTTGGATGATTGCCCACCTCTGCTGAGGCATGTGGGAGTGAGCCAGGCAGTCATTAAGTAGGTCCTCAACTTTATGGGCTGTTACACCACAAGTTGAGAAAAAAAGCAACTGCAATCAATGAATTTTTTTTGTATAAAAAGGCCAAAATTTAATCATTTTTGAAGATATTATCAATGTACATTAATATTTCGATTTGGTGTCTGTTGCCATTGAGAGTCATATGTTAATAATAACGGAACCTATTATTTTGTAAGTACAAGTGCTAAGCAATTATTTTGAATATCCACATGGTTGGTTTATTTCTTATGCAGAAGTAGTAAATCATCCATCACATAGAACACAGTGTATTTTTGGTAAACGTAGATGTAGCAGTAGCAAAGCTATATTTTTGGAAGATTAGCTGTAGCTGTAGATAAGCTACTTTTAAAGTGTAGCCTTCTGATTACTGCTAATATCTTTGCTCAATACTGATGCAGTTCCAAAGCACAAATAGTGACAGGAAAAAATGAAATGCTGTCTACTCTAACTTTTATATTAATGAGATACAATTAAATTAAGTATACAAAAATTCATAAAAAGAAAAGTGTGCTGTATTTGATGAAAGAATGAACCTAGATTTATAGCCCAGTGCAGGTGCGAGTGCATAGAGCTTTTGCTATACCATTCAAAATTGGACAGGCCAGGTTCCGGACTTATTACTGAATGTAAATGCTGAAACTAAAAAGCCATGGAATCTTGCCACCTTTTGGTATGGTGATACTCAACTTTGGGCTAGGAAGAAATAAAGGAGTCACTTGGTGGAGTTTATTGCCTCTCTGATCTGTAAACATTGTTCTTAATATGCTGAACAGTGACATATATTGTATTATGTAATCTGCTGAAATATTATCATGTGTACATAGTGTAAGCCCATAGTGTACTATAACTCATGAATGACGTATTGAAACTAAATAGACAGGTGACTCAGGAAGGTTATGCCATTGGCTGGGCTTCTGCGCTGGGCGAGCGAGAAGTTTAGCGTGGCAGATCCTTGTTGACTGGGGGAGACTTTGGATGAACTGGACCCAGGCTGGACAGGCTGAGTATACTGCATTACCGTCTATCACCCTTTTTGGGCCTGCACGGCCAGATATAATTTACCTAAAGTTCATATAGATATTTTTACTTCTTAAAAGGGCAAGAGAAGGATTCTGTCTTTTTTTTTGTAGATTGCTCCGGGTCATGTTGGCTGTGGGGGTTTTGGGCAGGACTGCGGTTGGCTCAGACTTGTGTAGCAGTTACTCACTGACTTGTGACAATCAAATGGGATGAACTGTAATATTTTAAGTGGGAGATACTCTATAGTAATTTCTGTTGATTTAACTAACTTTGGAAAGTATAATTAATATTATTATTTGTTAATAAAGATTATGTGTGAAGGAATATTAATTTTAAATTGAATAATTTAAGTACCTAGTACATGATCATTAAGTTCCACTGTGCCGATAAGACAATCGTCATCTCACTTCTTTATTAATAAAGGGGAAACAAGAGATGTACAGGATTATAATAGGTGACAATGTGCATAGCTCATGAGAATAAAATCCCTATCCACAATGATCACAATGTAAAGGTGAAAGTTCCTGCTATGACAGGTTCCTTCTCTGTTTTGTATCTGTTGTGTATGTACAGAGAGGTTAATTCATGCATTCAACATTGTCCCTCCATCTTCGTCTTGGCCTTTCTATAGGTCTCTTACAATCAGGTTTCCCAACAAGAATCCTATAAACTCCTCTTTCCTCTCCCATTCGTGCCACATGGCCTGCCCACCTAAGTCTTCTTGCTTTAATTATTCTAATAATATCTGGAGATGAATACAAATTATGTAGTTCTAAATTATGTAACCTTCTCCACTCACCTGTCTCCTCATCCCTTTTAGGTCCAAATATTTTCCTAAGGATCTTATTTTCAAATACTCTCAATTTATGTTCCTCTTTCAATGTAAGGGACCAAGTTTCACACCCATATAATACTACAGGCAAAATTACGGTTTTGTATATTTTAACTTTTAGTTTCTTAGATATTAAACGAGAAGACAAAAGTTTATTAAGAGAGAAGTAACATGCATTGCCTGAATTGAGCCTACTTTTTATTTCCTCTTTAATATAATTTTCATTTGTTAATATTACTCCTAAGTATTTGATTTTGGAAACTGGTTCAAACGAGTTGTTATAAATAAATAGATTTTGATTATTACCTAACACTTGGATTCGTCCTGTAAGCATACGTTTAGTTTTCTCTTTGTTAACTTTCAAACCTATCTCTTTAGCAGTTTTGAAAAATATTTTAGCATTATTCTAAATTGTATTTATATCATCCCCTAATAAGTCTACATCATCTGCATATGTTAACAACTGAGTCACACCATTTAATTTTAGTCCTTCGTTAGTTTCTTTTACCTTCCTAACAGCATATTCTAAGGCAAAATTAAAGAGCAATGGAGATAATGCATCTCCTTGTTTTAACCCATCATGAATTGTAAATTTGTCAGACATATTAATACCCACACGAATTTTACTTTCTGTTTCACTGGTGCATACTTTTATCATACTAACAAGCTTCTTAGGTATTCCAAACTCTACTAATATATTATATAATTTATCTCTTTAGACCGAATCATATGCTTTTTTAAAACCAATGAATAGCTGATGGACATTTTGATTATATTCCCACTTTTTTTCGAGTGTCTGTCTAATGTGAAAAAATTGATCTGTAGTTGATCTGTTACGTTCAAATCCACATTGATAATCACCTATAATTTCATTAGCATATGGGGTTAGTTTTGTTAGAAGAATGTTAGATAATATTTTATATGTTGTTGAGAGTAGAGAAATTCCACGGTAGTTATTGCAGTTAATTTTATCACCTTTTTTAAACACAGGAACAATTATGGATTCTTTCCAGTGTTGAGAGATTTCTTCTTTATTCCATATTAAACAAATTAATTTATGAATTTTGTTTATTAACGAATTTCCACCATATTTAATTAACTCAGCTGGTATTAAATCAATGCCAGGTGCTTTGTTGTTCTCTAGCCTTTTAATAGCATCTTTAACTTCAGTCAAGTTAGGTTCTGGAATTAAAGGTTCTGCTGTGTGCACTTCATTTACTTCTGATTTATCTCCTACATGAACATTTAAAAGGTCATTAAAGTAGTTCTTCCATCTATTTAGAATATCGTTTGGGTCAGCTAGAAAATCACCGTCTTTATCTTTTATCAAGTTTACTTTAGGTTGCCACCCCTTTCTAAATGCATTTACACCTTTATATAAATCTCTGATATTTTTGTTTTTGCTATTTGTTTCAATTTCGTTAATTTTGCTTTTTAAGTAATCTCTTTTTTTACTTCTAAATGTGCGGTTAACTTCTCCCTTTATTTTATTATAATTGCTAAGATTTGTATCATCAGAGTTATTTAACCACCTAAGTCTAGCCTGATTTCTTATTTCTATTACATTATGACATTCATTATCAAACCATCGCTTACTTTTTCTTGGTTTATGGTATCCTATACTTTCTTTAGCTGCTGATTCTATTGCATTACGTATGTCCTCCCAATTTTTATTTACGTCTGTCTCATTTATATTTTCATCGTCATTTAAATCCTGCAAGACATGAAATCTATTTGACAGTTTAATTTGTTAATATTTCTTAATTCTTTCATCAACAAATTTTCCTGTATTAAATTTTATAACTTTTAGATTTTGTTGCTTATGATTTATCACTGCAAATCTTTCTCTTAATTTAGCAATTACTAAATAATGTTTACTGGCACAGTCAGCACCTCCATGTGTACGAACGTCAATTATACTAGTATGCCTTCTCTTATCAATGAGAATATGATCTATCTGATTATGAGTTTTACCATCTGGAGAAGACAAGGTATATTTATGGATATCTTTATGTTTAAAAGTGGTACTTTTCACAATTAAATTCTTTGAGGTTTCAAAAGTAATCAATCTTATACCATTATCATTACTTAATTCATGAAGACTTTCTTTACGAATCGTGGGTTTAAATGTCTCTTTGCCAATCTGTGCATTACAGTCACCTAACAGAATTTTCATATCATACTGAGAAAATTTATCAAAGACCTGTTCTAACTCTGTATAAAAATCATCTTTAGTATTATCATGATTATCTTCCGTTGGTGCATGTATGTTTATTAAAATAATTTTACACCACCTACCCTGTAAAACTGCATATGATATCCTATCATTAATAAATTTTACTGTTTTAAGAGCCGAGATAATTCTATTATTTATGAAAAAGCCTGTTCCAAAATTGTGATTTTCAGTACCACCATAGAAAAAAGCATAATTTTTAGTTTTACAATTCCCTTCTCCTGGCCACCTAACTTCCTGGACAGCTACTACATCTAATTTATACTTAACTATCTCATTAACTGTACACTGAAATGCCCCAGGCCGGTAAAGGCTCAGAACATTCCAGGTGCCTAATTTAATATCCTTATTCCTAATGTAGATCTTATCCTTAGTCTACATTAGGAATAAGGATATTAAATTAGGCACCTGGAATGTTCTGAGCCTTTACCAGCCTGGGGCATAAATAATGAAAATATACTTGTTTAGCATTTGTTGTTATACTCGTAATTGAGGGTTATTTACTTCCATCGAACTTATTGGAAGGCAAGGATTATATTGAGATCATATGGCTTTGAAGGACCGGGTCAAAGAAGATTTATGCACACTACTACTTACGAATAAAATATTAATCAGAAACTTTGCTTTTCATCAACTAGATCTAACATCCTTTTTTCTTATTCAATAAATATTCAAAACTGTGTGTCTTTGACATTTCGCTACAGCTACGTTTCTTCTCAGCATTTTGAGGTAAATTTTGAATGTGGCAACGGCATTAAAAAAATCGACAATAACATTTAGTTTTGCAGGAGGTTCATAAAGACAAAATCTATTACACGGAAATATGGATAATGTAGATTATAAATATCTTGATATCACAGTATAGGTATCCGCATAATTTATTTCATTAGTATCTTAATAATTCTAATATCCAGATAACTAACTGACACACACACACACACACACACACACATATATATATATATATATATATATATATATATATCAAAGAATTTCCTTTTACCTTCTTTGATTTTTACTTAGCCCTTTTGGCCCTCCTTGCTTTTATCCATTATATATATATATATATATATATATATATATATATATATATATATATATATATATATTCCTGCTAACAGCTACTTTTTTTGAGATTTTGGGAAAATGCCTCATTTGTGGCACCCCTGAAAAAAAAATACCTAGTTTGCGCCACCCCGGAACATATATTGTGGATATCCCTAGTATAAGAGGCAGCAAAATGTTATTAATTACTGAAACACAACTTGCAGTGCAAAGAGGAGCGATCAATTTTTCACTAGAATGACAGCAATAGTGACAGCCAATCAATGGCTCAGTATGTTAACAGAACTCTCGGATTTACACTCGGATCAGTTTTCTCAATATATTTCCCTTTAGCTTTTCTGTTACTTTTGCTAATCATGACAATGGAGATCAATCTTTTATTTAGTAATTATCTTATCTACAGTCAAGGGGTCCCGGGTTCGACACCTGGTGGAGGCACAAAGTGGTTCGGATCCCACTTTAAACTGTAGGTCGAGTCACAATTAGCCTTACTGTGCATAAAGTGGACTTAAAACAAAAAAGTCAATCAATCAATCTTATTTAGAGTCGCTTTCTGCCATTTTGGAATGTTAGAATGAGGAAGAATGATGAAAGATGATGAGAATGGAGGAACAGGAAGATCCCATCCTCCAGGCGTCTTTCCTAGTTTTTATTTGGAGTCCACTTTATGCACAGATAAGCAAATCAAGACTGGTTTCGAACCACTATGTGACTTAACTCAATATTTATTCTCAAGGAAAATATGTTGATATATAAATGTAAGTAATTCTACTAAATTTTATTTGTGTATAGTTGTAATCATTAATTTTGTGTCATCCTAATTGCAATTCTCGTATATCAAATTTGAATTGGTCTGCCGCTTACATAGGTACGTTATTCTCAAACACTATATTGAAAATAAGTAACTGAAGTAACACTGCTTTCAAAATTACCAAATGACGGGAATCATGATAATAAATAGAGGACTAAAAGTGGTAAACGTTGTAAGTGCCAAAAGTGAAAGTGTTGGGAAATCACATCATTCCACACATCAGCCCGTAAGAACGTGCACACTCGTGACCTCTTTACACGCCCTTTGAACTACTTAGAGAACTACCAGCCACATTTCACAGTTTAACGTGGAAAACTGTGTTTGAATTATTGTTGCACTCACAGCCTTTACCAATTTTAGTCTTCAATAACAGAATCTATTTTCCAGTAAGTACAACTATCATACTAGGGTCTTCTTTGGAATATCCAAGTGGTTGTTTATTTTTTTTATGCAAAAGTAGCAGAAAAGTAGTGAACAGGAGTAGCGTTGCAAGCTACTTTTTGGAAAATGTAGCTGTAGCGAAGCTACATTTCGGAAGTGTAGCTGTAGCTGTAGCGAAGCTACTTTTAAAATGTAGCATTCTGATCACTGGGTATATCTCTATTCTTATACCTTCCTTTTACTAACCTATTCATGTAATAATAACAATCAAGTGTTAATTAATTTATGCATTATGAATAGACCTATCAATTATATTAATTTTATTTGTATAAAACATTCAATTTGAACTTTTGGTTGTTGACAGACTGCATCTCTTCATAACGGCATTTTCAGCGTAAAGCCATCCTGTGATTCCGGAATAATTCCTATCAGCGGATTTTTACATCCACTGAAGGTACCAGGCGACATTTGCTTGAAGGAAGTTCTTTCCAGCTTCTTTCATACTCGGGCCCTTCTTTAAAGTAATTAGACTATCGAGTTATGGCACCCGGGCTCCCGGATTCGAGTCATGCCTTTCGCATGATACGACTTAAACTCCTTGGTTGACAGGCTGTCAGTCGGTGACTGTGAAAACATGCCGAACTCTTTAACACTATTGCACTGACTGAAACATGACTCACTCCCTCACCCAATTCCATCAGCAATCTTGTTCTTTGAAAAGGAAACTCACTGCATTTGTCTGATTTCAGGAACAGATCGTTTTGCCTTTGAAAACCCATGATTAGGGTACAGAATTGAAGAACAGGAGTGATATTCAGAAAATAGTTATTTTAAAAATTATGCATCTAATATGGGGACTCCCCCCTTCACAACATAGGCAGAATGAAATTATACTATTGATTAATGCTAATGATACACTTCAAAGCTCATGTAGCGATAAGAACATTTATCTAGTAAAAAAAAATTCCAAAAAGTACAGTGCAGCTGGGTATTGGCAAAAAAAAATCTGCTGGTGCAGATCTTGGTTCCAAAGTGATAAAGAGGAACTCTACTAGATCGACACACAGGGTGGCCACTCTAGGATTATGATAAAATTCAAATATAATTCCCAGTTTTCAAAGCAAACTTTCCAAAAATTCAAGGCTACAAGCAGATGCTTTCTCTGTTTCAACATTATATATTACCACCTTTCACCATTCACACACAAACACACACACATATATTAACAAAATAATGGGCCTGTGAGATCCCATTGAATCCATAAATTCTAATTTAATTCAATGAAACGGTATTGTGTATACAAGGTGGTGCAAAAGTCAGTTTAAGGACATTGATAATAGTATTACGACAGTGTATGTGCTTCTTCTGCTAAGTAATATTTCCTAGGTATACAGTTGGTAACATTGTCGTGTGACACTGGCAACAGTGCACTCATTATTCTTTTGTCAACAGTTGAGTCTCTGGCTTGTTGTAGTGTGGTTGTTTGTTGTTTGCAAGCAAGTTCTGGTCTGTAACATGTTGAAAACTGCAATGCAACATAAGTACACAACAGAACAGGGTGTTTTTATTTGAATTGTTAAGGATATGGTATACTCATCATCACGGGCAGACTTGGATGCACTGAAAGACAGAATTATTAATGCGTTTCATGTCATCAACAATGATACAAGTTTACTGCATTGTATTTGCAATTCTGTTGATCGTTGCACACAATGAATTGCAAACAATGGAGGACACTTTGAACAAAACCACTGAAACTGGAATTTGTGTTGGATGAACTGACTTTTGAGCCACCCTGTATATACTATTTAATATATTCAACTTAAGGTGAGGAGTTTACATTTGCCATTTCACATACTCAGGCTTGAAATACATCTACAACAGTTGTATGAACAGAAGTCATAAATGTCCAACAATCAAATATGCTGACCAAGGCAGAATTTATATTATTTTAAAACATAAACGTTACATTTCAACCTTCTAGCAATGTCTTCTTCAGACTCTGTACCAAGTACAAATGGAATAAGGTACAAAACAGGAAGATATATATATATATATATATATATATATATATATATATATATATATATATATATATATATATATATATATATATATATACACACAAAAATCACTCCCCTCCAGACACAAGTATATTAGAAAGTTGTTTATCTGGAACTTTCCTTTCCAGGTGTTCCAGCAGGTGGCCTTCTCCTCTCAAATGTTGTTTCACCTGACAGGAGATTTCGATAAACATATCCTCTCATCTGGAAAGTAGTTGGACTCCTTATCTCATGCTCTTTTTCCTTATCCTTTCTTTCTTCATCCCTCTTCCATCTTTTCTCCTCCTTTCCTCTTGTCCTTTCCACTCTTTCTAACACCTTCTTCTATTCTTTGTTTATCTTCAGTTCCCCATTCCAGTTCATTGTCTCTTCTTCCCCTATCTTCTCCATTTCCTTGCAGGGAGGGGCCAACAGGTGGGGGAGGAAGCACCCACCCCAAAATTCCTCTCCCCACCTGATCAAGTAAAGACATAAGGGTTCAGAAAAACATGATTGCTTGAATAAAATAAAAGTATACATTCTTGTTCTGACTTCATGCACATTTTTCTTATGAAAATTGTCAATACTAAAAATGTTCTCAAATTATTCTAAGAAATTTCTCTGTTTTTGGATTTACATTAGTTTACTGAGTAAGATAAGGAAAATCGTTCAAAAATTTGTTGTTGAAAAGATGGATTTATCTCTGATTTAAACTGATCCAGTTACCACGTTTTCGAAGGTGGGGGGGAGTACAAAGTAATGCATGCAGGTTAATAGAAATATCTTAAAACAACCTATCATGCAATCAAAACACCTTCTTCCCTTCCATATGCGAAAACAATCGTCCACATGTCTGAAAAACAGAATTATTTTGTCACCTTTTTTTTTCGACCACTTTCTTTTCCCATTCATTCATTACCAATTCAGCCAATGCTGGGCCTAGGCTACAGCCTATATTCAGTCCTTCACTCATTAACATTATTTTAACCCTCATTTTACTGTAACCGTTGTTCCGAATGGTACCTTATTTCATTTGTACTTGGTACAGAGTCTGAAGAAGACCTTGCTAGAAGGTTGAAACGTAACGTTTAGTTTATGATTTAAAATAAAATAAATTTTGCCTAGGTCAGCATATATGATTTTTGGTTATCATGGAAACAAGGCTTAATGGTGTTGTCATAAATGTTATGGAATATGCTATTCTACGAAAATTGTTAATTGTATAAGAATTTCAAACTCAAATTTACACAATCAACTTCATGATATCTCGCAATAATCTGTCTGTCAGATAAATTGTTGTTCAAAGGGCACTAACGAAGTAAATGTATTGAGAGAAAATTCTGTTATATTTTCAATGCAGCTTTCCTTTCTTTCCTTCCTAGATAAAAATAAAAGCTGAACTTTGAAAAACTTACCTCGGTGCATTTGTAAATGTATGAATTCATTTGGATTTACAATAGTTACAATTTATTACATATAATTCATGAAAAAATAAATATGCTGACCAAGGTAGTAATTTTTTTTATTAAAAACATAAACTAAACGTAACGTTTCAACCTTCTAGCAAGTTATTATGTTGCTAGAAGGTTGAAACGTTACGTTTAGTTTATGTTTTTAATAAAATAAATTACTGCCTTGGTCAGCATATTTATTTTTCATAATCATGGAAACAAGGCTTAATGGTGTTATATAATTCATGCATAATTAGCCACCCTGAATTGGTATATTTGCTGCAGAAAACATATATTTCAGTATGTATAAATATTCTGAACATGTATAATTGTAGTACCATCACAATCACAGGAAAGGGGGACTATAAGATTATTGGAAGTAGTCTCAACTCTGTCCTAGTTATGGTATCCAATAAATCTGAGGCTCAAGTAAAGTATTCATTTATTTTGTTGAAACTTCTTTAGAGAAACTACAAATGAAAGCAAAAGGAAGATAAAATTGATATTTTTTGTATTATGTTGTCCTTTTTTCTTGCGTGCAGGTCACATTTTTTCAATGTGAATTTCCATTGCTATGAAGTCTGACATGTAGTATATTAAATATCTTCATGGTTAAATTCTATGTTCAAAATGAAACAATTAAAAGTATTATCTTTGATGTGAAACCTAATATGCAAATAATATATGGAACTTTAATGTTTGGATTTAAAAGGTTCTTCATTGCGATGAATACTTATAACTATGTTTCAACATCAAGTTTTTGGAGTATTCACAATAAAATAAATAACACAGTTATATATATTGTTTTATTATAAAAAGACAGGATATTACATACAGAGTGCAAAATATAAAACAAAACATATAATTTTAATGTTCTGCCAGTTCATATGAAGCAGTGAAATTATATGGTGATTTCTCAAGAATGGAATTTTTTTTAAATATATTACTTGTTATAACTTACAGAATTCTTCAACATGCATAAAACAATATATTCATTCTGATTAACTATCAGTGTGATTCAAAAGTGTGGAATCACCCATATAATTTCTTACATGAATGGAACCATATGAAGTAACTGGAAGACCAAAGGCTTCATCCCAGAGGTATGTTACAAACCTAATCCAATATCTTGAATTCAACTTAACTTCTTCAGATCGGTATATGCGAAAAGTGACAGATCAAAATCATGTGAAATTTTCTGGCAAATGGTGAAATCTATTTAACAATGTCTTTAATCGTTTTCAATTTACTCAGTGTTAAGAATAAAGCCTGCCATTGTTATGTGTATGTCCTTATTATTCAGTGAACAAACATGCCATTGATCAAAGAGCACATTGACACTAGCTTACATTGTGGTGCACAGAGTGCAAGGAAAGTTGCAGATCTCTTCATCTGCAGACACATTGAGAGGTGGTCGGCAAATTGTTTGTAGCGCAGTGGTGAAACTCGTCCACAGTGGCATGCCAAAGGGGTAGGGGGTGCTTATAACACCCCTTTCTCCCAGTACGTCTTTAAAAAAAGAATGTTAAAAGTAGGAAAATATGACAAAATGAGGGCTACCAAAAAAAGTATATACAGGGTGGCTCAATAAGTCATTTAACACCCTCAGTACAAGGCCACTGCAGCGCGTAACATGGAAATGGTGATGACCAATCGTTATCAGGCCAAGGGGGAACGACATTGACGCCACCCACACGGTCGGCGGCCATCTTGATGTCCGCCATCTTGAATTCAACTTCAGAATTTTAAATGGGAAGGGGGTCGTGCGACATATCAAAATGGGCTAGAATTTCACGAGAAATGCAATGGTGAAGGTTTTTTTTTATGTATCTTTAACCAGTAAAAAGTTATGACTGAATTCTTGTACCAATTTGCTCCTTTTCGAGGAGTTAGAAAAATGCCTTAAAATTTGTTTAGCGCTTCGGTAATGCATCGAGATCAAAGTGACGTCTATGGAGAGACGTTCGTATGCCATTGCACATTATTTTAATCGGATACATCCATGAAGAGCTGTGCATTATGAATGGTTGTCGTGAACAATTTACAGTGTGACGCTTCCATTGAATTAAAAGTCCTTCACAGTGACAAGGCTAATGTTTATATTCATAAGGAAGTTTATAAACAGAATATGTGACCCTTGTCATCTGATAACTAACTTTGGACAAAAACTGGTACATAACGTTCCCATAAGTGTTCTGGTGTTCTTCCCTATTGAAAAAACTCTGTAGAAAGTACCATCTTCCATAAGCAAGGATGAAAAAAACTGTTTATTTAACAAATCCAAGTAGCCCTAAGCATTTAAGGTTCCGTTGATGGAAAATTGACTAACCAATCGTGTTCCACACAGCACGCCACACCATTAACTTACCAACACTAACCATTCAGCTGTGATCTGTCGAAAATGGGTTATCAGATAAAAATCATCGAATATTCTGTTTATGAACTTCCTTATGAACATAAACATTAGCCTTGTCACTGTGAAGGACTTTTAATTCAATGGAAGCGTCACACTGTAAATTGTTCGCGACAACCATTCATAATGCACAGCTCTTCATGGATGTATCCGATTAAAATAATGTGCAATGGCATGCGAACGTCTCTCCATAGACATCACTTTGATCTCGATGCATTACCGAAGCACTAAACAAATTTTAAGGCATTTTTCTAACACCTCGAAAAGGAGCAAATTGGTACAAGAATTCAGTCATAACTTTTTACTGGTTAAAGATACGTCGAAAAAACCTTCACCATTGCATTTCCCGTGAAATTCTAGCCCATTTTGATATGTCGCACGACCCCCTTCCCATTTAAAATTCTGAAGTTGAATTCAAGATGGCGGACATCAAGATGGCCGCCGACCGTGTGGGTGGCGTCAATGTGGTTCCTCCTTGGCCAGATAACGATTGGTCATCGCCAATTTGAAATTCCATGCCACAGTGGCCTTGTACTGAGGGTGTTAAGTGACTTATTGAGCCACCCTGTATAAATCCTCCCTTTCGAAAATCCTGGGGATGCCACTGCTCATGCACAAACTGATGCGAAAGGAAAGTGTGTGTGATGATCACTATAAAGCAGCAACCATGGTTCTGGCATTGCTTGTGAAAAAAGTTCAGTAGGAATGATGATATTGTTGATATTTAGAGGCACATCTGGGAAAAAGTCAAAAGATGAAAATTTAATTCATCAATTTAAAGTTCAATTTAAATGTTACAATGTTAATTTTCTTAAGTGAGAGAAACATCTTTTTACAAGCTACATCCAGGGTTCCCACGCAAACTCCAAATCCATTTTCCCTGTGATTTCCCTGAGTTTTCCAGAATCCTCATATTTTTCCAGAGTATTGAATGCAAAGTAAATGACTACTATAATTTTACAATGGCCTCCATTTCCCCTCATAGCCATACCATCCTCACCTTCTCTATTACTGTTGTTTTCTGATGCAAATGACAAAACTAGTTCACTTATTAAATTAAAATACACTTCTTTGTATGTAATTAAGAACAAAGATGACCAGTTTTCTAGAACTTTAAACAACTCTGGAACAATTTCTAACATATCTGATATAGAACATTGAAATATTTTCACACCTTTCATAGATGTTTATAAATGGATACAATATTAATTAATCTGAAATGCGTACAATAATAGTTAAGACAAACAAATTATTGGAATTTTTAAAACATATAAAAATGAAGTGACAATTATTAGTACCAATTTAAAAAGGAATAATAAGTTACTGAGACTGAAATATAAAACAAGAAATGTACTTAATGTCGGATACAGCAAATTAAGAAACTTTACTTCTCAGAAGCTTCAAGTTTTTTTTTAATTGTTCTGCAATAGCCTTTGCTTCTTCTTGCATCTTTTGTTGTTTGGCTTGTAAAGCACGGATCTAACTTGCTTTACATTTCATTTCTTTCCTTTTGTCTTCTTTGTGATCACATTTCTTTCTCATCTTCTGCAATGCTTCTTCGTATCTAATACGTGCACCTTTAACACTCCGGATCATATCTTTGCTTTCTTCTACATCTGACACTTACCACTTTCACTGTATCATAAACTTGTCGAATAGCCACAATAGACTCTTCTTTCAAGTTTTCTTTTAAAACCTGCTTATTTACAGAAAACCCATTTTCCACATATGCATTGCTATGTGATAAAATCAAAAACCAACTTAACAGTGCTCCATAACTCAGAGAAGTCATCCTTGCCCTTCATGACACCTGTAAAAAAAAGTATCTAGTGCATCAGTTTTGATTGAAAAGTTACAAAACTTCTCTTTCAATTCCTTTTCACTACTGACATTGTGCAACAATGTCTTAAACTGGCGAATTACTTATCACCAGTTACAGCCTTCATTCTCTTTCTCCTGAGAAGTTCCTGTATCAGGTCTTCCATGCGCTTAGCACATCGCTTTGGAAACTAAGTCATTTGCTTTGGAACTAAACAACTACCGGCTCTCACCAACCTGAACTTAAAGGGACTACATTCCACAACCTTCTCTGTTGTTGGTTGCAAAAAAATTCTGCAGCTAGTAAAAAACATAAGTTTCTCCTTTTCATTCACCTCTTTAGCTTCCAAAGCAGCTTTGGAACAAATTGCAATATCAATCTTTGTCAAAGGAATCAAGTTGTCAGAATTCCTGACATGAAATTTGCATTAATTTTAAAAAAAATTGCATTGTTTAAGACGTCACTTTTTATGAATCTCCCCATTACATCTCTAACAACACTTTCTAGGGAGTCATGAAGAAATGGGAACATAGGTTTGGGAGTTTGAAACATTGTCAAATATGTCATTCTGGCATATCAGTTGAGAAAACTATTTCACTACATGATATTAATATAGATTTGCTGGTCCTACAAGTAATTCCATTTTACACATATGTGAGCTATTGAGGCATGTAAAAATTCACGTGTCTTGTCATGACTATAACAATAGATGAACATGATCAAAAACTTAAAATATGAATAAGTATTTATGAACAGTACATAATTCATATATGGCACTAGTAAGTAAATATTTAAAATTCTGTTCTAAATGCAGTAAATGCACAATCAACAATATTGTACACAAAAGATGGCAGAAAATAAATATTTCCCTAAACAGGACACTCCATTTTTTTACTATTTTGT
Source organism: Lepisma saccharinum (assembly GCF_977018435.1). Classification (NCBI taxonomy): domain Eukaryota; kingdom Metazoa; phylum Arthropoda; class Insecta; order Zygentoma; family Lepismatidae; genus Lepisma; species Lepisma saccharinum. The sequence goes on from NC_139243.1 coordinate 80,962,347, forward strand.
AAAAAAAGAAGGAAGAAAAAACTTAAAACTACTCCCTAATAAGAAAAATCAGATGTACACTGGTTAACTTTAGACATCAGGTTATCTTTATTATACGTTTTCAACATCTTGAAATATATTTTACGTCATGTAAAAGATCGAAATCGGTTAATTAAATTTTAAAAAGCGCAAAATTTATGAGGGTATACACTTGGTCACCAGTCCTGGAATCACATTTAAAAACAAGAAACAGACAAACAAATAGATATGAGTTCCTTGCTGAAAGAGAAATGCTACAACAGCCTGGATTATCCACAGACAGGAGCATATTATAATCCCTCAGTTTTGCTTCATTGGGAACCATTAATCAATTACAAGATTTTCCCTGAGATTTGTATTTTTTTCAAATTCCTTGAGATTTCCACGTTTTCCAGGTGTGTGGGAACCCTGTACATCAGTGGATTTCGAATTTCATTTTAACATGTTGTATTATGGAATCTGCTGAAATATGATCATGTGTACAATGTGCACAACTCAGGCCAATAAAATCCTTATCCATAATGCTCACAATGTACAGGTGAAAGAGCCTGCTATAACTGCTTTCTTCTCTGTCTTGTATCTTGGATAAGGAATAGACATAACAAATGGTTTGCTCTGTTAAAAATCAAGTTTCGGTATTGTCTTTCAACTACTGGTGGCATGTTTGAAAGCACAGATGAGATCCCTGCTGGATATAGACATTCCTTCTGATGTACAGACAATTGATTCTGATAATGCAGATGTCAAGATCCTAAAGCATGTGAGATGCGCACAGTAAAGAGATTTCTATTTAGAAATCCATTTAGAAACACTGACGATGATACGGTCCAGGTATTAAGCGTATGGCTACAAGGTATGGTCTCCATGACCAAAGAGGAATCATAAGCAGATGTATTCTGTGTAATTCTGGCTATATCATGGTTTCAATGTACTTGAATGTTTCGGACATAACGTCCAGTATATAGTAAATATGTTAATTGTTCACCGTCTGGTTTTTATCTTGTGCAACGTATATTAATCCACATTACCAAGTCCTTCACTCCGAACCTATCAATTTGGCGCTGTGGACAGTAAACAGAGGATTGACAGAGGACAGTGAACAGGGAATGTGAAGGATTCAAATCATATCGTCAGGATGACTTTATTGACACAGGATAGTGACAAGTACGATTTCATGTAGCAAATCAACAAGACGGTGTTTTACAGGTAACATTCAGTTTGCTAATTTTGTTCACGCTTAAGCAAAAGCAAGTTTCAGTTACACATCGTAACTTTTATATTTTCCAGTTATTTCTATCAGTTAATGTAAATTGAAGTTTCAACAACATGGCTGTCAACATTACATTCAGCGAATTTGTTGAAGAAAATGGAATATAGAAAATTATTTCATGCGTTTTGATCAACTCTGTCTCAGCCAGAATGTGGCAAATGAAAGAAAGGCAGCAGTTTTATTATACGGCGTACGCTTTTAGCAGGAACATGAGTTCAGCCAATACGCAGCCAGTGCTGTCGCGCTGTTGCGAATCCAGACCTGGGCATGGATATTTGTGAGTGTCCATTGATCAATTTCATCATATCATCACTCATCCCCATCTTCGTAAATTAGCCAAAGTGGCAGAAAAAGCGAAGTAAAATAAATCAATCAATAAGAGCTGTATTGAATCCTCTCACAACTGTTCTTCATGCCGTACGAGTAAAATTATCTTACACCGCCCTTGTTATGAAAACGTTGAACTCAAAACTGACCCAGACTCGCAAAGTTTGTGAACACACAAGACAATGAAAGGTCATTGTGCATATTCAGCCGAATTTGACACCCATAGCTTTACCAAGACACAGCAACTCATCGGGGTCAACACGGTGGCAACGAAAAAAACAACAGATGGAACACGGAAGGAAAACGAAAGGGTCGTTGTGTATGTGTGTGTAGAGACGTGTTGTTTCCCGTGTTTCTTTGAGAAACGATAACTCCAGCTGTAGGCGACGGAAATTCATGGGACTTGGACAGTCAGGTTCAAAATGTCGTGCCCCATCTTATGATGAACCTTAATGTGGCGAGTTTTATGAAAACTTCTTGCGTGCAAGAAAAATACAGAACACGGCTTTTAACTTCCGCGCCACAGTCTCCTATCTGTACAACATTGCACTCCTGCCATTGGCTGGTCGCCACGCACACCCTCTGCGTGGCTCCGCCCGATATCGCTTCTAAAACCGTGCGTCGTATAGCAGTCATTGGTTCTAAGGCTTTCCAAGTACTTCGCAATATTACGGCTCCTGAAATGCCATGTAATCTATCATATGCTGTCATTCACGACAAAATGCTTCAGCACTTCAGGCCCAAAACCAACAAGTTTACGGAAAGATTCAAGTTTCAAAAATGTATTCAGTCTCAAGGAGAACCAGTTACTCAATTCGTAGTAAGAATCAAACAACAAGCAGCCAAATGTGCGTATGAGCAGTATTTAGATGATGCACTTGTTGAACAATTCCTTGTTGGTGTACGGTCAGACAGTACTCGAAAAAAATTATTATCTGAAAGTGATCTTTCCTTTGCTAAATGTCAAGAAAGTGCTTTGCATTGTGAGTTATTAGAACGAGAAGTTAAATTATTCTCGAATAAGTACAATGCAGATTCTGTGACTTTTGCCACCAACTCAAGAAATTTGACGTGGATGAATCCAGATCGCCCCACAGGCCCTTCGACGAGTTCACGCTCGGGCGAAATGAAGCAGAACAGCCGCAATCACCCTCAGAAATCAACAGATACCAGGCCAAATTCACACTTCCAGTGCGGCAACTGCACAAAGAATCACCCACAAGGTCTATGTCCGGCAAGAAACGCAACCTGTAGCTAATGCAAACGACAAGGCCATTGGAATATACGATGCAGACAGAAGCAGAAAGATAGAGCCGTCCAGTTCAACCTCAACGGAGCACAACACCTGATGAGTTGTCTACGTTTAGCTTCAACCATCTCAACACTGATGCGCTCAGTCATCATTCCACACTGGTTACTTCTACTCAACACATTTTGGAGCAAAAATTCAGTTCGGATAGCTTCGTAATAAATCTCAAAATCAATAAGTGTATTGTTAAATGTGAAGTAGATACTGGGTCTGCTGTTACTCTTTTCAACGAAAAGTATTTTGACCAGTTGTTTCCACACTATGTTAAATCTAATTCCAGCCTACGATTAAGAGGTGTAAACGAAGGATATGTATGTGTTACAGCACAAACATCCGTCAAACTCTACTTAGACAATAAGGATTATACTTTACCTGTCTTTCTCTGTCAGGAGAAACTTTTATATCCATTGATCAGTCGTACGTGTTTGGACATTATTCAACCGTCTTGGAGGCGATTATTAGTTACAGCCAGTGTTCTTTCAACTGACACAGTACAAGGTACTATTACTAGAGCTGGTGCCGACGACCTAAGGTGAGAAATTTCTTCTAGATACGAGAAAATCTTTGATGGTGATTTGTCCAAGCCCGTTGCACCTTATTTGGTCGATATACCACTGAGATCCAACTCTGCACCAATATTTCGTAGACATTACGAAGTTTCTTACGGTATTCGAGACCATGTTCAGGATCAAAATTCAAAATCTAGTGAGAACTGGTCGAATATTCTGATTGGGCCTCACCACTTGTTGTTGTTACCAAGAAAGATGGCTCACTTCGTCTCTGCACTGACTTCTCAGGAACAGTGAATAAAATGACTGAAAACGTCAAGTTTCCCATTGCTAGAGTCGAGGATATTTTCTCTAAATTGGCCAGGTGTAAATACTTTACAGTAATTGACCTTCAAATGGCTTAAGGACAGTTGGAGCTTTCTGAAGCTGCCAAACGCATCACTGTCGTCAACACACCTTGGGGATTATATAAACCTCACAGACTACCTTTTGGCATAAACATAAGTGGAGATCTGTTTCAAATGGTCCTAGCGAAGATTCTAGATGACATTCCCGGAGTTTCCTTCTACTTTGATGACGTCATCGTCGGAGGTTAAACATTGCAAGAAAAATGTCCCTTGGAATTGGGACGATAACTGTCAACACGAGTTCGACAGCATCATGGCGGAACTTCGACAGGTAAATCCTATTGTGCCTTTCGACCCAACGAAGCCAGTTGTACTTATCACTGATGGCTCTCCTTTCGGCTGTGGCGCGCAATTGTGTCATCAAGTTGATAGCGGTCTACAGACCATCGCCTGCTCTTCTATCACCTTCAGTGAGACGGAGCGGAGATACTCCCAGGTAGAGAGAGAAGCTCTAGCCATAGTTCATAGTATCAAGTGATTTCACAAATTTTTACTCGGATCCAAGTTCGAGATTGTTACAGACGCACGTGCTGTAAAGTTTATATTTTCTCCGGACGAGCCATTTCAAAACATTCATCCAATAGATTGATGAGATGGGCTCTACTTTTATCTTCATACCAATATAATATAATTCATTCCAACAAGGTAGAAGTAGCTGACATGCTAAGCAGGTTGCCTACGCAAACACGTGACACAATACCAGCTGGAGAAGAAGAACTTCATGCATATTTCGGGTCCATTGAAGACGCTGTAACTCCTCTTTCTCGAGACTCAATACAGAACGCCACTTCAGAAGACCCACTGCTCTCATTAGTTGTCTCCTGTGTAGTAAATGGTTGGCCAGATCAACACGACACGCCTACCGAACGGAAGAAGCTCGCACCTTTCTTCAAAAGAATAGCTCACCTTACGTACGAGCAGGGAACGCTCATGAGGTTGGGTAGACTTATCATTCCCACAGTTAAACGGAATGAAGTTCTTAGAGCTTTACACGATGGACACATAGGTTCAACTCCTATGAAAGAGTTGTGTCTATCCAGATTTTGGTGGCCAGGCATGTCAGCAGAGATTACAGATTTTGTAGCGAGCTGCAATACATGCCGAGCAAACGCTCCTAAGGTCCACAACGGACCCAATTCTTTATTTCCTCTCACTTCGTACGTGAACGAGAGATGGCATATAGACCATTTTTTCTTTGTAGGGCGTAAGTTCCTACTGATAGTAGACCCCTTCAGCAAGTGGACAGAAGTATGGCTTGTACACACATTGGACACAAAGGAAACGATCCGCTGGCTTATGCAATCTTGCACCACGCTAGGGATACAAAATACTATCGTATCCGACAACGGCCCAATGTTCACTTCTCTCGAATTTCATAATTTCTGCCTTAAGAATGGCATCAAACATGTTACTTCACCGCCTTATCACAGCCCTAGCAACGGCTTAGCCGAACGATACGTTCGTACTGTTAAAACCGCTCTTGTCAAGCTTATAACTGACAAACCCAATCTGAGCACGCTTGAACTTGATATGGGGGTCGCCAACCTTCTTTTCATCCTTTGGAACATGAGACTGGGTGGAAAAGGAAGCCTACCAGCGCTTTCGGTCTTGAAACACCGACCCAGATTTTGGTGGGAACCAAACAATCTGCCTCTGTCGAGTGAATCTCTGTTCAAGCCGAGGAAGACAGCAAAGTTTCGGAACGACTCTTCGTCGCAATATGGTACCTTCGCCATCAACTCAGCAGTTTGGGTTCAATCGCCTAAACACGGTACTCCGAATTACATCCCAGGAGTTGTTATTCGTCGTATTGGGGATAGCATCCTCTACGAAATCATGCTAGAAGATGGAATCAAGCGAGTGGTGCATCCCAGGTGGTTGAAGAGACGTGTTTCACGTGACACTGCAGATGACGACGACTTCAACGTTACAATACCAAATAGAAATTCAGCCAACCCCAGTGGAACAGTACCAGAACCTACCCCAGGCAGAGCCGGATACCCGGGACCAGGTCCTAGCACACCTCACTCGTCTCCGAGAAGGTCTACCAGGATTCGCCGCCCACCAGATCGATACGGTCATCAGCATAACTGATTTTTTTTTTTTTTTTAATGGGACATTTGGAGGGATGATACGGTCCAGGTATTAAGCGTATGGCTACAAGGTATGGTCTCCACGGCCAGAAGAAGAGGAATCATAAGCAGATGTATTCTGTATAATTCTGGCTATATCATGGTTTCAATGTACTTGAATGTTTCGGACATAACGTCCAGTATATATTAAATATGTTAATTGTTCACCGTCTGGTTTTTATCTTGTGCAACGTATATTAATCCACATTACCAAGTCCTTCACTCCGAACCTATCAGACGGTATGATTTCTAAAAATTCAACACAAATCAATACTTCCAGCATGCAATACTTCCTTAATGAATTCTGTTTGGTGTGTAATCTCCTCATGTGCATAATAACTTCATGTTTGCAGAGAAAATATTCGATTCAAATTAGAGGATTAATAGATTACTGTTTCATTTGTGTCTCCCCATATGTACTCTGAAGTTATCTTTACAGGAAAATCTTGTCACAAATTCAGTTTCTCCTTGAGAGGAAACATCCTCATATGTCTATTAAACTTATCTTTCCAACCAAAACAACTGTTACAAATTGAACAATTAAAAGGTTTCTCTTTAGCATGAATGCACATACCCGAATTAAGACGTCTTTCAATCCCAAAACATCTTGACTGTCAAGCCTCATCAGGGTGGCTAAAAACAAGTAGAAATGAAATTCCCTGACTTTTAGAGGTTTTCTAGGACAAAATTTATATTTTTCCCTGACAATTAGAAACTAAACTAAATTGATGTTTTTGCAAATGGAAATAATAAACTCATACAGATCCAGGTATGCATTTTTTAAGTACCAATATTATCTTCTATGAAATTGACTTAATTTCTCTATTCTCTATGATTGAATTCAAACAGCAAAATAGTGAATTTGAAAAATAGTTACAATTCACAAACTAGGGAATGATTACGGAATTTAATCATACGCAGTAAGTTTAAAATAAAATACTTGATTATTTTTAAAGTTACGACTAAATAACGTAAGAGTGAAGAGTTACTGATTAAAAAATCACAATTTATAATTTATCAGTTTCCTTATCCATTCTCGGTATTGTATGTTGATATTTCCACTGAGGTTTGAAACTCTCTGCTTGCAAGAACCAGTGCAGACTCATTTTTTGATGCATAAAGCTACTTCTCTCTTCTCTGTAAAGCAAACAACTTAACTCTTGCATATAAGTGAAACAATTGAATTGTACAAGAGAAACTGTCATATTTCCTTACATTATCAATGGGATTTTTGCTTCAGTACAGTATATCCAAGTGAAGTATGTACTGTGAAACTGACAACATGCAGTTATACCGTTATTGCTGATGAAAAAGGTATGTAGGTATTAGAAATTTAACGCAAGGAATTTATAGAATTGCATTTTATAGGTACCTGATTTAGCTAACCACACACTAAAACAAAAACACACTGTTAATAACAGCTTCTGAAAGTTCATATATGAGGGGCGTCCTGAAAAAAGCTTCAATGGTGCCTGTACGCAGCACAGTGGTTGGAGCGAATCACACATGCATGCAGAAAGAAGTGGCATGTAGCTGTAATCTGGCACAGTTGCAATGGAGCCATTTTAGGACAATTCTAGGTTAAAGATTGCAGCTCTCATAGAGTCTCCAACAGACTGCGATGTAGCCTACGTGTATAATGAGATTTTTGCACGCTCAGAATTTGGCACAGAGCCACCAGCAATCGTGTGAGGTGTGCAGACCGGATGTCGTGAGTGATAGTATGGTCAGACGATGGTGCAGACAATTCACGGAAGGCCAATCGAATGTGCACAACTCCATTCAGGTGAGTACACGCGGGCCCTTTGCATCACTTCAGGTGAGAGATCTTGGACCACTCCCTGTACAGCCCTGGCTGGCCTTGCATGTACCGACTTTCATCTCTTTGTTTAACTGAAGAGGTTTCTTGCAGGACAAGTATTTTGACAGCTACACTGCGGTAGAAATAGTTCCAGTCTTTGCTGTCAGACACATATGCCATGGGCATACAAAATTTAGTGCCATGCAACGACAAATGTCAGAACAACGGTGGTGATTATGCCAAAAATTAGGTTAGGACTCACTGTTACTAATGCAATAAATTACAACTGATATTCTTGTTTTATTTATGCCTAATCGGTAGGGACCTTGATTTTTTATTTCTTTCTTGAAATTGGTGTATTTTTATGTTTTATTTTTTACTATTCAGTGTTATTTTTCCCAAAATTCACATTTTCATTTTAGCACATTTTCTGGCAAATATCTGAAATTATACCTTCATGGTGTTTTTAAACTACTGTTTCAAATTGTAAGTCACATGGCCTACGCCACTTTGTGCAAGTTTGATATATTGAAAGTTATTTTGGGAAAGTTATTTTCCATACCCCCTTTTTAATTTTAAGGTAAGGATTGTAGATAATGGAATTTTCCCTATATATACTGAAGGGTGCATAATGACCATAAGAATCACTTCAGGTGAGAGACAAAACAATTAAATCAATCAATCTCATGTGACAGATACCAATATATTATGGCTCCAAAAATTGGCATTATCTTTTTTTTGACTTGTTAGTGTTACATTTCCCAAAATTCGCATTTTTGTTTTAGAACATTTCTCTGCCAAATATACCAAAATTTCATACTCCATTGTGCTTTTAAACTATTATTTAAATTGTAGGTCACATGGCCTATGTATTTTCGTGACAGTTTGATATGTTGGAACAGATTTTTGAGGAAGTAAATGCTCCCCTGCACTTTGCCATGAGAGCAAGTGGAATTAGGGCCCCACACTTTCTTGATCACAGCTGAAGGTGGGGTGGTGTGATCAGCACCATGCTCCTGGCTACCTTTATCCCTCAAAGTTTCCTTCAGGTCCCAGCTTCATATGATGCTGGTTGGGCATCGGAGCAGTTTGAATATGTGGAAAAGATCCTGGTTCTTCCCCGCAGGGGATTGACCCCGGGTCTCTCGCATGGTAGTCAGATGCCCTAACGACTGAGCTCCATTATTTCTCACTCGACAAATGCTGGTGGTGCGCAACTAGCTAGCTTGGTAATTCAAAAATATCTCGCGCGACAAATACTGAAGATGTGGCTCCCGTGTGACGGTAGATACACACTCGATCTCCTGTTAGAACCCTGTCACTTTGCTGTATGATGCAATGGTTTTGATAGAAGTTGAAAAAATCGTGGGAAATACATGATTTAATCTGGCTGTCAGAATTATTCCCTGTACATATAACAAGCATTATAGTTTACTCTTGAATAAAATGTTGGAAAACTTGCACGTTCTATGTACACAAACATGGCCTAGAAAGGACAAGAATGTTGGATTTCATGGAATTTTTTGTTGCTTTAGGACATTTTTTTTAAAATTTTTTTTTCTAAAAACGGCAACATTTTATGCCACATTCGCGTTATTCGATATTTCGAACGGGCAAATAATGTGTCCAGACATCACTGCACATTCATAAACACACTTTGCAGCAATTACAATTTTTCACGATTTTTGCGTTTACGAAAAATAAATGTCCCTACTAATTGGAAATTACTTTCTGGCCAACCCTCGTATAAATCAGTAGATGGAAAGTGAAAATTTAGCAGGGCTGGCAGAGAAAAGTCAATTCTTGAAGAAAGTGATTTGCCTTTATGATTGAATGGTTCGAGTAAATATATTAAAATATTTACGTATTTATTATTAGTATTTTATTTCATAATATTGGACATTAACTTCACTCAGTGAGAGATTAATGACCATCTCTCACGAGTTTAAACAGACATGACAGAGAGTGGCGTTAATTTCATTGCAATACTAGTGTTGCAGTAAATTTGAGGTTGGGAGCATGCACTTGCCAATTTTTATAACGTTCACCAATGTAGATTTATGTTTCACTTTTTCGTTATAGTTTCAATATATATCTCATCTTGTTGGATTTTTCTTGATATCTAACAATAGTACAATGTCATTTTAAATGTATGTTAACTTGTGCGAAACCAGTAATATGTCAGGATGATGAAAGAAAACCTTCGAAAGCACTGCTACATTAAATATGGTGAAGTGATCCCTAAGAATATTAAAATTCCAGCAGCATATTTGCAGTCTAAAGCTCTTCTTGTTTATGCATGCAATTTTTGTTGGATGTTGCAGTCCTAACACATCCAACAAAAATCAATTCCATATGAGTGCCATGCATGCAATTTCTGTTGCATGTTGTAGTGAGATACTTTGCTGGGTGGCGACATTCGACAAAGTCGTATGTATCAATGGAGACTATTTGTTTCCAAGTTCCATCAGTTTGTTCATCAAAATCCCTTACTATGACGTCCGACAACAATCGGATGGTGCCACCCGCTCCCATCCCCTCCATCTGTTGATAGTTCTATCCCCTTACTACCCCCATGCGGACAAGAAAAAATGACAATTCAATGCAATTTCCACGTAATATTTAGAGGCTTAACATTTTCTGCCACTCCGGAAATTTCTCTTTCTCCTCCTGCCATCACTGGTTTCTGGCACTGTGGTTGTGTTGTGCATAAAAGGGGCCTACAAGTTGAGGCAATAAGATTTCCTGTTCCTGTGTAGAGTTCAGTCTTAAACAAAACAAAAAGAAAAAAAGTCAATCAAGACAAATTTCCCAGACATTTCCCGGACTTTTTTGACACCTCAAATTCCCTGACTTTTCCCGGTGTCGCCACCCTGTTCATGTGTACATGAAGTGTACACCTCCAGACAAAACATCTTAGCAAATTCAACAATGGAAAAGCTTCTCTGTACTTAGGACCAAAACTTTTGTTGAAAATTGAACAATTAAAACGCTTCGTGAACATTTATATATATACACTAAGATCTCTTCCACATGCAAAATATTTATTGAAAATTGAACAATTGGTAATTGGTAATTTTTTTTTGTTAAGCTCCTCTCGCTTGTTCGTCGTTTTTGTGATGGCTGAAAAGTTTGAATAACACTACTTTAAAATTCTGTTTTCTGTTAGGGAAAACATTTCTAATACTTGAAACAGCTTTCAAGGAAGCTGCTGTGGGTAAAAACACAAGTTTACAAGTGGTTTTCCTGCTTCAGGAATGGTGATTTGTCACTTGCAGACCAACCTCGCTCATGACCACCCTAGACCTCCCGAATGGATGAACTCATCTTGGAAGACCATCGCAGAACAATCAATGAACAACTTGTTGATTTGTCTGAAACGTTTGCATGACACGGTGAAATGAAAATGCCCCGAGTTGTGGCAAAGAGGGTAGTCCTGGTTCCACCACAACAACGTGCCAGCACACAAAGCCTGGAGTGCGAAACAATTTTTAACCAAAATTAGCATGACCCAGTTTATCCACCCACCATATTCACCTGATCTCGCTCTGTGAGACTTCTTTTTATTCCCCTGAATGAAAAAAGGCTCAAAGGAAAAAGTTTTGTAGACGTGGAAGAGGTGAAGAAAAAAACGACGCAGGCATAACTTTCAAGATTGCTTTGAAACGTGAAAAAACATATAGACCAGTGCATTGCATCAAATAGACAGTACTTCGAAGGAGATTAAATTTGCAACACCTAAAAATAAATACCCAGTTTCTTTATTACAAAATTCCAGTTTCTTGTGGGTTCCCTGCTCGTAGTATGGGTATGGCCTTAGCCAACCCTCACTCCCCCGATGGCAAGCAAGCATATGCTTACTCTGATCCCAAGACTTCGGAAAGTAACAATAAATCATCAATTAATGTTAGATTAAATTAGCAACACCTTCCTTCTCTCCTCACCATAAAATCTAAAACTAACAATAAGTCTTCGATTAAGGTAACAAGGGTCAGTTACGATTTATTAAGCCTGTGGGTAACACCCAGTTGGCTTCATCCAACTGGAATGTCTGTGTCACGGAAGTGAAACTTATTTGGACCCTTAGATTGCAAGGCAGAGATATTTTACATCAAAGCGATGAGTGTCACTTTACCACAAGTGCATACACTTAAATAAAGCACTTTTTCCTCCAGACTATAAACACTATCTGATGAACAGTATCCTCAAACTAAAGTCAAACTTTCCCTGTGACACAATTCCCAGTACAGAGATTGCCATTAACAGGGCCCGGATAGTTATGCATATTGCATGAATCATATATATGAAAATCTTGCATATTTTAGAGCAAACAACAACTACTAAAATTGTATTTTATGTCTGTGCGTTGGACATATTGTCTTCTTAATAAAAGTACTTCTTCCTACTTCCTTTCGTCACTGCTACTTATTCTCCTCTTTCTTTCACAAAACAAGGAGATAAAACTTTTGTTATTCTCGCGGGAACACAGAACAACTATTCTTTTGAGAATGCAATGGACAGTCTATATATGATCTTGAACTTGACATTTTGGATACTATTGCCGTAAAATATTGTCCAGTTGTATCTTGTGAAGTCAAACTTCTTTGGTGCCTCTTTGGACACACTGTACAAAGATTTCGTGCATTACCCAAACCCACCATTATGAAAGTTTTGAAAATTTTTCAAGGCTGTCTAATTTGTTTGTGTTTGTCTTGTGTAGAAGTTGTGGTGTGTAGTGTGTTTGTGTTTATATTGTGTAATAGTTGTGGTGTGTTTGTGTTTATATTGTGTTATAGTTATGGTGCGTTTGCAGATTGGTTGATATGGGGAACTGCGTATGTATACACATCTTTTTTATGGGAAACCAAATCGTTTCTGGGGAACTGACTGCGGTCCCCCCCCCCAAAATGGCCCAAAAACCATTGCAAAATGACGTTATAATACCCTGGGAGGAGTTTTACATGAATATTTGATGTTCCCCAGAAAATCGATTTTCAGTGAGTTACCTGTGTTAACCGTGTGTAACTGTTAGTTCATATTCTGCTATCCAGAGGTCTCTGGAAATGCTGCTTGCCGTGTGTCTCGGTATCAGGGGCCTAAGTCTTGAACTGTCAACACGTTAAGGTCTAACGAGTTCGTGACGTTTTTGTCAAGAAAGGCTAACGAATGCCATTTAGTGTAGTCTCCACTCTTCGTTAACGAATACGGTTACGGACGCGCTAACAGAAAACGAGTGGAACCTACTCACAAGCCAGGCACCTACCGAGTTCGTTCACGGCTGCAGATTTTCAAGATGGACACTATCAGCTGTTGCGGAGGATGGTTTTGAAGAAAGAAGAATTGCAAGCCCACTTCGTTTCAGTCGTATTTCGAGTAAGTACGTCATGTTAGTATGTTATTAATATTATTGGGTATGAACATAAGGGCAATTGGAACAAATCTGGGGGAGAGTGAAATACGTATGTATTGTGAATTGTTGCTACGATGTACCTAAAGAATTAAATACTTGGTGCCATTTTCCTTCTTATTGTTAATTACATTGTTCCACGTACTTTGTAAGAATTAGAGCTGATATTTTTGCAACATTCCTTAAGCTTAGCAATCGCGAAATAAAATACTACTGCAAAATATATTTTGATACACCTGGGAAATGTATGCCAACATTCCACCCACGTCACATCAAAATGTAAAATAACGATGCCGCACAAAATAAGAACAATTAATTTTCTGCAACATATTGTCCTGTTGCAATCAGTAAATGAAATTACGGTACTATAAAATACTTCAATTAGGCACCACTACCATATGTTATATATAGGGGGAAAAAATTGTACGCATGATTTATACAGTACGTGAACTGATGATAAAGATTTTAAAGGAAATTTTGACACTATGTTTTAAGTTGTATTAATTGCAGGTCGAGTTTACTAAATTACGTACTCCCTCGAATTTCCAGGAAAAATTCCCCATGGAAAGATTAACTGTTGTTAAGACTATATCAGAAGCTTGGGGGCATAGAAACGTATATTTACAGAGTTACGGACATTAGAATTTATCCCAAATCTATTTTTTTTATCAAAACGGGAATGTAAAATTATCTTTTTTTTTATTGTAATCACAAAATCTAACCTAAACGCCTAAGCACCAGTAAAAGTGAAAGTACTCCATTCAATTGCCCAGACACTGGTGAGAGAAAACCTTTTTTTGTGACAAAAATGTCATTAGTAATGTATATATGTGTGTGTGCATGGGAGGGGGTACTTGGTATACTGTATTCATAACCATCAATTGAAAAGGGGAAAATATTTTTTTCTATATGAAACCATCAACAGAATGCACTCAGTTTAACTACCTTATGTCATGTGTTGATAGTGGGTAGCATGAATTTATTTTAAGCATGAAAATCTTTGAGTCAGTGGGAACTGTTTGATAGAAGTTTCCTTGTAAGAGAATTTATATTTATTTTTTCTGAAATAATTTTATAGGTGCTAGAAGCTCTCATTTTCACAACATGGAGGTACCAGCCAGATGGTTATAGGTCATCAGCCAGTGTATAGAGCAAGTGTGCTGAGCTATGGTGGTTATTGCTCCTCACAATGGATGAAGTTCCCAATGACACAAGCAGATCAGCTGGATGTTAAAAGGAGGTAAGATAGTGTACGTTATTTTTGTTTCATTATAATAACACCTATTGACATCCATCATGTGGTGGGTTTTAGACAGCTTCTACCATAAAATGTAATAAAACATAAATACTGAAATGAGTGGCTGACTGGCCATGTAGGTAGGTATATTGTACAAGTGAACATGTTAGTTTATTTTCAATACTATCCATATAGTTCTGGATTAGCAAACAAATTTGTATCACTTTTTATCTCGTATTCCTATTTGCATGGACAAAACAATACAATTATAATTGTTAAGACAAACCAAATCAAAGGTGCTCATGGCAATAACAGTTCCAGAGTGATATTCTTTTAATATTTTATTATTATTTATTGGAACACAGTAAAAGGTGAATTTGTGGGGTTTTCAAAACAGTTGCTATTTTCAAATAAATCAGAAGTAAACAACTGAGTAATGTGTAACATCAGATGGGTGGTATTTCTCATTCAGAATAACATGAATATATATATATATCTTTTTTTTAAAAAAAAAATCATTAACTTTGTGCAGTATCTTATTATGATCAATACCTCAACTTGTTAACCCAATTATTTGTGCAAAAGTTACAGTACTTTTCCTCTTTTGCAGATAGCCGATTAAAATTAAAATATTGTGACTACTCTCGGTATCCAGGGTGGACACATGAGGAATTCCAACATCAGATACTTTTGTCAATATAAGAATAAGGCAGGTACATGGAACACTTGGCTGTTAGGTATGTAGATGTTCTAAGTCTGGAATAATTATTGTTAATAATTTTTCCATGAAGTATTTAAATTGCACTCATCTCATATATGAACTGCATTATTAAAGATGTGAATTTTATTACCATTACTGTATTATGAATACATGTGCAGGGTTGTTTCATAATTATCTATATTCTACAATAAGTCTAGTATTCTCTTCTCTCACCTTTTTATTATTACAAAATGTGCATTATCCGTAAATTTTAAACTTAAACATTTCTGAGTTCTTCAAATGTTATCAAAACGTTTTATTCTTAGATACAAGTAATAATAATAATAAGAAGAAGAAGAAAAAACCCTACCAGTATACAACAAGACCATGCTAGGGACAATTTTATGTGGAAGCATTTTTATTAATAGAAATGTTACTTGAATGTTTCATAAAATCATATAACTATTTTTATTCCAGACAATACTTTACATGAAAGGCTTCACATAACATTCACAGTTAGCATAATCTATAATGTTTGCCACACAATGAGCATGTGATTAAATATGATACATGTTTAATTTGGATATGAATAACAAGATTATTGAAATGTAATAGAATTTGTAGAATGTAAATTGAGGATGATAAATTTATCTAACCTCATTTGTTGTAGGCAAGTTTATAAAACACCTAGGAATCATAACACATTAGCCCCGTCTAGTTGACTGCACTTTTTGACTCTCTTTGCACTGAAGCATCTAGTTGGTTGCACGGTGCAACACTGAGTTGTCTAGTTTGTTGATTTGGAGTCAAGTAGTGTATTTGGTGTCTGCACCACCTGCACTACCTTTCGGACTGGTGTATGGTCACGTGGTGTGTGCTAACTAATCAAATGACCGTTCAAAGCAGCAGACAGGCATTTGTTGAATCATCTTAACTGGAACACTGCTTTCCGTCTAGTTCGTTGAACGTGTTTCCTTGCACTACTCTTGACACTGGATACACCTGCACTGCACAGAGTGTAAAAAAGTGCAGCAACTAGATGGGGCTATTACATGTTCATTTGTTCAACATTCCATTTTCTATGGAAATAGAACTTTTGTGGAACACTTGCGTATTTTTAGAAGTCAAACATTGACGTTGCGATTTGAACGAAAGTACTCAAAATTTATATAAATGTGGCACTTTAGAGGATTGCCAAATTTAACATACAGTTTCTTCATAAGACACTGGATATGTGCACTTTAGATGTTTTGAAGTAAAGGAATAGATTATAGAAGTGCTCATAAGTTAATACTTGAATTCCTGCTGATCCTTTAAAATCTTTTAAGTGAAGTTACTTTCAATTGTTATTGGGATATTTATTATCTACAGTGGAAACTCAGGACAGGCCTTTCTTTATCTTTGCAGGTAACAGTGGGTATCCAGAGGACCATGGGCCATGACACCAATAGATGGTGCTGGTGAAAACACTCTTGAGGTGCATAGCTGTCTAATGCCATTTGGACCATTAGCATCCTAAAACAAAAATGGAGGTGTCTTTTAAAGAACATGGTGCTTCACTATCACCCTCCTATGGCAACAAAAATCAAAGATGGAGGAATGGAAGAAAATTCAGTTTTCCCATCCACTGTCAACTCTGCATGTGTGTGTGTGTGAATCTTCAGATGTGCTTTAATGTTATTAAGTTTGTGTGAAATAGGTTTTCTGTGACATTCTTTTTGAAATATAACATTGTAACGGTACACCAGAACTTTATTTCAATATTGTTAGCAGTGCCAATTCCTCACTTCTTTCATTTAATTATTGAATACTTTAAATGGTTCACTTATTTATTTTTACTACCTGCTGGAAAGTTTTTTTGAAGATTGGGACTCAACCAACAGAAAACTAAATATCTGCTTGAGCCAGAATTTTCAGATAATTTTTCAGTAAAATGCACATCAGCCATTTCATATGGCTTGGATGGCTGTTACCTTAAAATATATTTCTTTAAAGAAAGGAGATTTATATTTTCATATGCAAGATGAAACATGAAAAGGTTTATTTTATTCTGTTTAAAGCTTCCCCTTTGCAACAGTTTTTAAGCCTTGTTTGTCGTTATGAAATATCAATGTACTTCATTGCCTTAGTTACTTTTGCCATAAAGTAGTGTGTTGTTGTAGAAGATTGTTATTGCAAGAGCTGTAACAGAACACACAAAAGGGTTTTCCTGAAGTTTTAAAAAACTGATATTACATGCAAAGTTCCCATGTAGTCAGTTTTTTTTTTTTAACTATGCCTTTTCTGTGTACAAAAGGTCTGCATCAGTGTGTATCTGATTTCATGAATACATGTTTCATAATGTACACAATCACCTCCCACTTGATTTAGAAAAGTTTCATTGCAAATATATTTTTCAGTGCTTTTCTATCTGAAATTGGTTTACTTTACTCATTTGCTCACTGACAGTTCAAGCCTCTTCATTGGTGTATTGGAAATGTTGCATGTTGCAATCTTGTAATCAAGGGATTCCATGTTCAATACTCAGCAGAGGCACTTAATGGTTCAGATACCACTTTAAACTGTAGCTTATTTGTGCATAAAGACGACCTCATGTCATATGTTGCCGTGTGAGAACCAGAGGAACGTAACTCTAAAAAAGCCGTGTTTGGAGTCAGATTCACCCATGTCCAGCTTTACTCATTAGTGGTAAAGAGGATTTAAGTATCTTCAAATTACTGACTTTTTTATATTCAGACTCATGAAAATTACATAAATTTAAGTTAGGTCCAAATGGTTCTCGTACAACAATATTGCAATAGTCATTAATGGGAGGACTTCTTTGAACAGTCTCCCCATTGATAGATTAGTCAAATCTTAATGACCTCAACATCAAGGGGACTCCAGATTTCATTTTCAATCTCTTGAGAGACTTTTTATTATTATTATTTTTACCTTTTGATGCTATATTTCCATTTGCATACGGCATCCACAATAATTTTTGTTACATCATCTACTTCAAATGGTAGGGGTGCTTCCCCGATGGCATAGTTGTAACATATTTGCTTTGCAATCAAGGGGTTACAAGTTTGAGAACCGGTGAGGCATAGTGGTTCGGATCCTACTTTAAACTGTAGGTCCAGTCCCAATTAGCCTATCTGTGCACAAAAGTTGACTTAAAACTCAACTCCACTCAAAGAGTAAGGGAAATCCTACACTAAGATTGTCATTATAATTCATAAATCTTTTCACATCACTGTCTCGGTACTATAACGACTGAAATAAATAGTTTTGAGGAATTATAGTTGTTGTACCAATCATTAAATAGCATCTAGGAATGCAAAATTTACATGTTAAGAGACATTATAATTGACTGAAAATTTATGAAATGGAAAAACATGTCGTTGGTATTATGTGCCAATGCTCACAGAGTTTCCAAAAAAAACCCAAAAAAAAACACCTCTGTATTGCACTCCCATAATTTCCACAACTTGGATCTCTGTGTAAATTTACAATGCCAGTTCTGTAACTTCTTGGTTCTGTTAGGCATTAATAAGTTACAGCATATAATTTGTCATGCAATTACTGTGTTCTTCCTGCAATGGAGGTGCCATCTAATTAAGCATATTCACAATTTGCCATAAGCTATTGCATATAACTAGCTAAGGATATTCACACCTCCAGAAATGTTAACTTGAATGGTAAGTAGATAGGTTGAGGTACACAATGAAGATTGTGTGGCTGTCATAAACTTCCAGAAGTAACAATTTTCATTTTTGACAAAGCACCTTAATGAAATCAGTAAGTATATGTTCAGATTTTTTTCCCCTTACACTCAGATTCTTGTCATGTTTTTATCCTAGCTTATTTCTCCACACCAAATTAAATTTCCTATCTTCTGTGAACGCTATGATGATGCTGTCATTTGTCATGTAAATGCATAAAAAACCTAAGGCATATTTTTTAGCAAATTCATTGTATGACAGCATATTTTTGTCATTTTTGAGGTATGTTTTCTGTACATTTCACTGAGGAAAATCACACTTGAATTGGTAATGCAAAGAAATTCTGTATACTTCCATCTCCATTCAATAAATTATGAATTAGTGAGGGGAGGAACCTGGATTTACCAGGAATGTGCCATAAAAGAATTACATCAAAAGGTTGCTTTTGTACTTTAATGTTATGTCAACAATGGATAACTCCTGTATTTCCCAATGTTTGATGTGTTCGTTCGATTTTTCAATATTATTTTTTTTGGTAAATAAAATTTGGAAAATTTAGGATAAAATGCATACATATTCCTACAATGCTCATAGGAAATCAGCCCTCATTCACAAACTCCCACAATTACCTACCGAAAATCAATATTCTGCCATTAATAGAGAAGTTGGCAACGGTTCCGAATGTTGAATATTCTTTTCTTTTTTTTTCTTTTTCATTTTCGCAAATTTTATAGATGTATTAGAAAGTAGTTTGTTTGAAATACTGGAAACAATATGTGAAGGTAAGTTTGAAGCTTGGAGAAATGAATTAGCACTGTTAAATTCTACACAAAGTATTATTTACCCGAGATACTTCGATTTTTAAAGGAGCTTACACGAGTAGCTGTGATTTGCAGCAAATAATCATTCTTGGTTTCCGGTTATGTAAGACATGGAGTTTTAGCAGATTTTCATCAAGGTTCGAAGGGAGTTTTGTGCTTGAGACTGGATGTTTTGTTCACTTAGAGATATTGTTATAATGCTAAGAACCCTAAACCTGACTAACCCAACCTTACAACGAAAGTATTTAGGAATGTTTTATTAATTCTAAGAGCCTTAAATCTAACCTGCTTAACCTAAAACGTAAGATACCAATCAGCTATTTGTATCAAAGACAAGCAAAACATTCATTTTAGGAATATGTGTGTATTTTTTGCCCTTAAAATTTCGTAAAATATTATTTACCAACAAAAACCTAACCTTCAATATGTTGCAATATATATATATACTCCCAAACAATCATGTAGGTATGTGTGGAAGGGAAAAATCGTTCTTCACACGAGATGCAGCAAGAAATCACTAAAACTATAAAGAATGCGTGGTAACGATGTGTTAATACAGATAAAAAATCGAGCCGTGTAAAAAATACCATTGCGCCATTAATTTTGAATTAAACGATCGGAACTTGGACCGAGAAGTTACCACGTATTTGTAACACCTCTTTTCATAATAAATTTGAAAGAAACAACCCTCCCTCTCCCTGCCTTCTGTGCAGTTAAGAAAACTACTATTACATCTTTAAAAAATATTGGGCTGGACATTCATAACATTGCACAACTTTTTTCTTCCTTTTTTAAGTCTTGACGTTATTAGCTAATAACATAGATTTGTTTTATTTTTTCTTCCGAAAAATCCTCATGGAGTGCCACTCACATACATGAATATTATCTATTCGAATAAACTCACTATTTATTTTTCCGTGCAGTTTTACATTTAAGATCAATTTCGACATTTGGGCAACTTCATAAGACAGTAAACAAACCACAATCGATTTTTAGGAAGATCGATCGATTCTTCACGACTCTCGATTTCAATTCTCGCCATCTGATTGGTTCTTTGGGTGTAGCCTCTACGACAAACTTGTTTTGAGTGCATCACAGACTATATTCTCAGTCGTTAGCGAGAACTCGTAAGCCATCGAAGTCGGCACTCGTTAACGACCAGTCAGGACTACGATTTTCTCTCCCATCACGAGTTCGGGTGATAACGAAATGGTCGTTTCCGTGCTCACGTATTGAGAGTCTGGACTAAGCACCCTGATGTGTTTCGCTCTGCAGCACGGCCAGCTCCGTGTTAGCAGATGATGGATAGAGGGAATTTCCCTTGATGGAGGGAATTTTTTCCGGACGGAAGAAAACTTGAAGGGGCAATGAAACAGTGCGAAAGGAAGTAATATTCCTCAAAATTCTGCTCTGCAACATCTTGAGATGTTGATTTCGCTTCGTTACAGCTTTATCTGCAAATGTTCTGGCAATCCAGACGATTTTAAAATGCTTCAAATTGAAGGATTTTTTTCGAATTTTGTGTGGGATTTTGTGGTTGTCACTTCGTCTGCTCAGGCCGCGTAGTTAATCAGCTAAAAATGGACTCGAGATGGAAGAAAAGAAGAATAAAAGACGGTAAGTTTTCTTTATTAATTTAGGTTTGTTCTAATTAACATTTGGTCACCTGTGTCTTTACATTTTTAGTGCAGCTGAACTTGATTTGTTCGACAAGACTGAAAGCAAGTAAAAAATATTGACAAACGTTACTAAATTTGTGTATGCCGTGCACATGTGTTGGAAGGAATATTCGATTTTAATAATACGGGTTTAACATTCACAGATGGCACATTTTTTACAGCTGATGTTGATTTAGAGAAAGACACTTTATCTTCAGCAATACAGATTACAAGGTAACTTAAACAAATGACGTGTTCGTGGATGAAAATTCCAGTAAAATTATTTGCTTTCTCAATATTGTAAGCAAACGCATGATGTGAACATTGGATAAGAGACAAAATTTCTTGGGAAACTTTATGGATATTATATAGAGTAGAAGGGCAATTAATATTTTAAAATAAAAACATAGTTAAATCATCAGGGCTGTTTACCCACCGTACCCCCTCGAGAATTACGTTGAAATTTGTATTAATCAACAGATTTTTATGTTTTATGTAATATAAAATGAGTTCCCATGTGCGGACAACACAAATAAAGGAGATATTCGATCAAAAAGTATGACCCGCGTTAGCAAAAACCTACCATTTCGGAGTGCTTTCACCGCTTTTTATTATTAAAACCCTTTGTATGCACACTCAAATAGCGAAAGAACACGTCGATAATAAGTAAATAACTATTGGCACCAAACTAAACAATCCTAAGTTAACTACGTAAAATGATGCTGTTTTGAAATGTCGTTTTGGTTGCTAGATTCACTTGCACGAAACCTTCGAGCTGTTCTTCACGGTAAAGTAACACGCTAAGGTAACAGACGCACTTTGATTCACCATAACACATTTCTGCGAGCTAAAATCAAACTAAAACGTTCATAAACAACAAAATCTTCATATAGCTACCATGTGAAATATCACTTTCTCTTTGGGATACAGAGGGTCAAGGGCACCAAATCATCTTTCACTTTTGCTTATAATTACTGGTAACTATGTATGTTTATGAAGTTTAGAAAGCCAATAGACGATATACATACAGTTGTTTGCTAGTTGTTACAATGGATATATTCATAACTGAAAAATTGCTTAAAAATGATTTTCAAGTTTCTTTCTAAATAGATTCTGGCACTGGGTTGCTGTTACAGAGGTTAGAAGGAAATTTCTTACATGATTTTTTGCCGCGTTACATGTTGATGCCGGCTTGAGTTTGTGTTCAGTGTCTCAAGAAGATATCGAACCAGCATAAAGTTGCTTGCTGGTTAGTACTTTATGTGGCACAAGTTCCAATTGTTTAATTCCAGATTTATCATGGTGACAGGTTTGTTTACACTGTTTGATTTCTAATTATGTCTGCTACCATATACTTGAGTGCCTTGCTTATAACTTACTGTGTTTTCTGGAGAATGGCCTGTTTTCCTTCCGCATGTGATTGTGAGCAACCATTCATTTACTGCCATTCAATTCATGTGCTTGTGGTGCTTTCCTTGTTAGGTTAGGAGGGTCAGGTTTAAGGCTCTTAGCATTAAAATAATGCATCTAAATGCTTTGAACACCTGATAATGTAATATCTAGTCTGGAACACCAAAGCCCTTTAAGCCTCCTATGAAAAAAAAAGAAGAAAAAACTTGTTTGACTCGATCAGAAACCAAGAACTCCTGCTCGCACAAGCTACATTTCAATCATAATTTATCCAGCAAATAATACTTAGCAAAGCTCTTAACTTTGCTAATTAATTTGCCCAAGCTTCAAACTTGCTCCCACAATCATTTCTAGTATTCTAAAGCACCTCATAATGTTTCTATAAAAATTGCAAAAAGATCATTAGCCATTTGGAACTGTTACTCTGGTAACTGTTCCGATTGTTTTATGATTTCTCCTAGCACAAAGACTAATTATCATAGAATTTTGAAAATCATTGTCACACGAAATTTGAACTTACCGTAAAGTAATGAGCGCTGTTTGGACTCGAAAAAAGTTATTTATGTTGAAAAAAACAACTTGAAAATTACCTAACGCACTTCTCATGGACAAGATATTCTCCATCGACAAGCAACAGTAAATATCGTAGAAGCGTGGGAATGAATGTAGAAGTAAATCAGAACCTTAGTAGAATGCATTTGGGGACTTTATTTTAATGCTAAGGAAACCAAATCTAACCTGCCTAGCTTAACCACGATAGCATATATTGAACAAAATATTAAGTGATCGCTAAAACTCCGCAGTATGTGTTAACAGGCATACATCGAAATTGAATCATGTAAAAATTGCATTTGTAGCATGATAAAATCGCAATAAAACAAAAGGAACTTGGGCCGCTATTTGTTTCGATGTGTGCTGTGTTTGATTGTTACGATCAGTCTTCCTTCGCAAATACTATACTTACGATTATTCCTTATGTCTGGCAAGCACTGGAATGCATGTATTCCATTAAAAGTGATAGATTTCACTGAATTCTATTACAGATTTTGTTGTGTTGTGGAACATATTCAAATATATGATGTTACGTAAAGTCTTGTTCAGAGCGGTGTATCTGTCATGTGTCTATTCTTACATTCAGACATTCAAAATCCTCTTAAGGAGACACTTGCAACTAGCACCCTGCATGAGCAAGCCTCTTTCTGTTCATACCAGGAGATAAATATGTTCACTCTCCAATATGCTAGCTTTGAAAAGCAGAGTTTCTGCCCCCACAATGAAAAATGCTCAATCAGTTATGATTGTTACATTTATATTATCATGTGATGTATTAACAAATATTAAATAAATTTAAAAATTGGTATTGTTTTTGAAGGAAGAATTTAAGTATATCACACAGAATATTGGCATTTACAAAATACATATCATTTATTTTTGCACAAACATTGTTAATGTTTTCTATTATCAGTAGGATTTTGTGATCTTATATTTACCATCAATGATAGCATGCTTACTTATTTTTTAATAATTTTTAGAAGAGTGCATTTTCTTTCATTCTAAATGCAACATAAAATGCTTAGTATGAAGGTTTTTATTCACAATACTAAGCACATTTATTTGCTTTTGGTTGAGGATTGCAACATCATGTTGTTACATCCCACTTGATTGTATAGCAGGATACACTTCGTATTACTTTGCCATCTTACTCAGGAAGGTCATACACCTCCATAAATAAGGAAATAAGTGCCAATATTTGGCAAATTGAACATTTCTTTCACCACTCTGACAAATTATATGTTGGATGTGCATGTGAATCATGAATCATTTAAAAAGCAGACTTCTTATTTTGATATGAAATTACATTTTTATCTTACAGATTGCTGGACTCTAGTCCAGTACATGGAAGATAACATTTTACAAATGTGTCCCATACACTTGGAAAAAGACTGTATAGATGAATATAAACCAGGATTAACAAAATTGATAAAATGGCGAGACGGAAGAAAATACCCAGCAAAGATTTTAATGGTTGGATGTAAGTAACTTGATGATAAGCAATTTTAAAAAATCCTGCAGTAGGAAGAAATATGGTATATATTTAATATCCATTAAGAAGATCACAATGTAAATTGCCATCTTGTACATGTTGTATAAGTTTATGTACCTAGTCATGTTGTTTACAACAATGTTTATAATTTTTGTAGATATTATCATTTCCATTATTATCAAATGACCATTTACATTGACTTAAAAAAACATTTCAGTGCTAGACTTTTGTGAAATCTCCTGATATAAGTATGCTTTCCTCATAGGTACCTACATAAATTTGATTTAGCACACACATGATCTGTACATGCATGGGCGTCCGGAATGGGGGGCAAGGGGGGCCGTGGCTCCCCCGTGGAAAAAAAGTTAACTAAAAATTACATATAATTTAATTTCAGCCACAATAATGTGTGTTAATTATTGCACGAACATGATAAATTCAAATTTAATCAATGTTTCTTGAGAGATGAACACTATTATTGGGGAAAATATCTGAAAAAAAATACCTTTCTTGCCCCTCCTTGGAGAAAACCCTGTGGACGTCCATGTGTACATGCACATGAAAGCTGTATATGTCACTACCTAGGTGCAATGTTCTCGGTAATGAATGAAACGAAACTGGAGAAATAAAAGGAAATGTTCACATTTATTAAAGGATTGGGAACTAAAAATTCTTCCATCATAGTTCAGTGTGGTAACCACTGAAGCATGATACCAGCAAGCAGCACTTGACATTGATTTATTGAGTCCTGCATCTAACTGGGGGGATTCTTCTAAGGTTTAACATGGTGACAGTCTGGGTTATGCTTTGTGAAAATTTTATTAGCTGAGGAGATAACATCCCCACCTCCGCATACCCTCTCACTTTGAGCAATGCAGCAAGAAGAACATAGAAGAGCATACTTGGTCTCAGTGGATGTGTTTTAAGAAATTGCTTACAGTTGGGTAGAATTAGGGTCAAGTGCCCATATTTCGGATACTTAATTTCAAATTACATTTTCAGTACCTAAATGTAAACAAAATAAGCCATAAATGTGTTGATAAACATTGAACATATATTTATTAATGTTTCTGAAAGTTATATTAACATTTATAAGAAATACTTGGTATATTTTATGAAACAAAGAATTGTATGCATATTTTTAGTCTGACAAAAAGGTTGCCTAATGTCGGATAGGGTATTTCCTAATTTCGGATAGGGTTACTAATGAGTATTTGGAAAGGGTGCACAATTTCGGGTGGTCGAAATTAGGTACCCGTGTAGCATCCGAAATTAGGAAACCCAGTCGCATATTCAATATGGCGATTCTGTGCGTTCCCCCTCTGAAATAATGTGACTGAAACTACATAATAATGTTTGCTGAATGTCTCAAGATTATATAAAATTTAGACAGAAGTGAGTAAATACTAAACTTCCAGTTGTAGGCCTTAAGTTTGGATGGTGAAATATTACATCAAAACTTCGGAAAAGTAAGAAATATCAGCCACACACTAAAGAAACATTGCTCAAGGTCACGCACAAGGGTGAAACTTTGGGACGAAGTAGCGTGTTAATTGGCACTATCTGCACTTCGGCGCTGCTGTTCTAAGGTGGAAATTTCTACGTATCCGAAATTAGGAACCTATCCGAAATATGGGAACTTGACCCTATATTTTTCGTGGAAAACTAGTCCGAGACACATAACTCTTTCTAATAGAGGAATGAGAAGTTTTTGAAAACATCCTCCACAACCACATTCTTTACCATATATACAGACTGTGTAATCATTACCATGCTCCAGTTTACTTTATCACTTAGGACAGTGGTTCCCAAAGTGTGTGCTTCTGTGCCCTGGTGGCTGAGGCTAGCTTACAATGGCACCATTCCAAAATGTTCCAATATTTTCACTGAAATGATATATGATTGTTCCAAATATGTGCTTAATTACTGTAGTACTTTTTACACATAAAATCTTTCTGACTTTAAAATATATGTTTATTTCTTAACTTAAGTCAAGTGTTAGATGGGGCTACATTTTGACTTTGGCACGGTGGAAATATTCTGAAACACTAAGGGCACCATGAAGCAAAGGAGTTTGAGAACCCCTGCCTTAGGATTAAACTTCAGGCACTGGAATAATTTTAGTATTTATCATAATCAGCCATTAGTAGAAACAACTATGCCTTATTATGTGAATGCCAAATTCCATCATGTGTGAATAATCACAAAAAATATAAATGATTCTACAACATTAAATGCATTAATTTAAGAATAGTTTTAAATTGTAATTAGAATTTTCTAAAACATAAATCTTGAATCCATGCCATTTGAGCAATAATCCCAATATTAATTTAGATGCAAATTTTTGCTTGTTAACATTTCTCACATGGTAATAAACGTCTTTTATTATTTACATATATATATATATATTTATATTGCAGCTAAGGAAGAAGTGGATCTTGCTGCCGGGAACCCAAACATAATGGACACACATGACCAGAAAGGAAATGGTAACGTTCCAGGTGACTGTGCAAAGAGTAAAAGTACTCCTAGTGATAACAATGTGAGAAAAGTTATCACAGAAAATTCTTTCCGGAGTGAATTTTCTGCTTCAGAATTTGCATCTACTGGAGAGCAAGTAGAAGAGAATCCATCCAAGTTCAAAGAGGAAGAAAATGGTTTTGTTCCGAGTGACTGTTCAAACACAAAATATACTCCTACTGGTTTAGTGTTAGTAAATGATAGCAAGGTGAGTGAAGGTAACACAGGAAATTATTGTTGGAATGGACTTTCTGCTTCAGAATTTGCATCTACTGGAGAGCAAGTAGAAGAGAATCCATCCAAGTTCAAAGAGGAAGAAAATAGTTTTGTTCCGAGTGACTGTTCAAACACAAAATATACTCCTACTGGTTTAGTTTTAGTAAATGATAGCAAGGTGAGTGAAGGTAACACAGGAAATTCTTGTCAGAATGGACTTTCTGCTTCAGAATTTGCATCTACTGGAGAGCAGGTAGAAGAGAATCCATCCGAGTTGAAAGAGAAAGAAAATGGTTTTGTTCCAAGTGACTGTTCAAACACCAAATTACTCCTACTGGTTTAATGTTAGTAAATGATAACAATCAGGATCCAGTGTATGTATTGCGTTCTCCTCAGAATTGTTTTCCAATTTCTGAAATTATGTATTGTACTGAAAATGCATCAGAATTAGGGTATAATTTTTCTGAAAATGAAGAGAGTCAAGTTTTAGTATTGGATTCTCTTCAGAATACACATCCAGTTTCAATAATGACAACATTAGTACATGATATGAATATTCCTGAACCTAAATGTAAGGATGAACAAAAGTCAAATTGTAATTTTAATGAGGAT
Source organism: Lepisma saccharinum (assembly GCF_977018435.1). Taxonomy (NCBI): domain Eukaryota; kingdom Metazoa; phylum Arthropoda; class Insecta; order Zygentoma; family Lepismatidae; genus Lepisma; species Lepisma saccharinum. Next base: position 80,990,449 of record NC_139243.1, read on the forward strand.
CAAACAAATGCTTCAATTTTAAAATCTGTAGACTCAAATGAAAATAAGAATCTGTTAAAATGCTACCAAACTTTACCAGAAATGTTTTCAGCAAAGGTAAATTTACCAAGAAATGACACATTCCCTTCTGATGTTAGCACTAAAACAAAAATCCAGAATTCAACAAACACTGCATATGTCCAATCAATGGAATTTGATAGTGATGCTTCAGAAGATATGTCTGATTCTGTACTTGACCCGGATTACAAACCATCGGAAACTGACAGTTCCATCAGTGATGTAGACATGGGTGATTTGGATATTGTAGCAGGCAGTCAAATCAATTGTGTTACAGATGTTGTTCCTTGTTCTTCATGTTCAGACTCGGATCATGGATCAGAAGTATTTGATCTCAGGGAAACTGCTTTAAAATATGTATCTAATGAAGGGCCCAATTGCATAGCTGTTGCAACATCAAGTTACAAATTGGACAAAAGAAAATATGACAGAAAAGTAGCCTGCTTTTATTGCTCAAAGTTGGTTTCTAAGCTAAGCAAACATCTCATAGCTGTGCATGGCACAGAATCGGAAGAAGTGGAAATCTTATCATTTGACAAAGGCTCAAAGAAGAGAAGAGAGGCACTTCAAAATCTTAGAAATGCAGGCAATTTTCAACATAATCAGTTAGCTCTTGAAAATAATAAAGGAACAATTATACCTAGCAGACGCTCTGCAAAACCTGTTTCACCAACAAAATATGTTCCATGTGAAAAGTGTCTAGGTTTTTTTTTAGGAGATCTCACATTTGGTTGCATGTTAAGAAATGTTTAGGAACAAAGAAACTAGGAAGAACACATGTAAGGAGAGTGGCAGCTGCAGATATGTTAATGAATCCTTCACGTAACAGCACAGGTTTAAAGGAAAAAGTTTTACAAAATATGAAAAAGGACATCATATCCCTTGTTGTTAAAAACGATAAACTAATTTTAGCATATGGTTCACGGCTATTTCAAAAACATGGTTCTGAATCTCATTTAAATACATACATAAGCCTAAAATGAGAGAACTAGGACGGCTGGTTTTGCAGATGAGGGAGATAGATAGTAAAGTTGCTAGTTTAAATGACTGTTTATCAGTTGATTACTTTCCAACCATAGTTAATGCTGTAAGAATAATATGTGATTATGATGAGGAAACACAGACATACAAAAACCTAGTTTGGCTTTAAAAATTGGTCATTCCATTAAAAGTTGTGCTATAATAATGAAAGCAAATGCATTAAAATCAAGAGATTCACAATTACGGATGCAAGCACAGGAATTTGTGGATCTCTGTACTATGGAATGGATTGATTGATTGATTTAGTTTATTTTACTTCGCGTTTTGTGCCTCTTGGCTAATTTGCGAAGATGGGGATGAGTGATGAAATGATGAAATTGATGAATGGACATTCACAAACAACCAAGCCCGACCAGGATTCGAACCCGGGACCCTTGGCGTCGTACTATGGAATGGACTAATGAGATTTCTTCTCATGCATTAAAAACGTTAGACCGAAAAAAAATGGAATAGACCTGAGCTGTTACCAATTGCAGAAGATTTGCTGAAACTGAAGAAATATTTATCCAATGAAATGTTGAATGCTACCAAATCTTTGACGATGGCTGCTAATAGGAAGGATTGGGAAAAAAACTTTCTCAAGCCACTTTAGCTACAATAATACTCTTTAACAGAAGGAGAAGACTGGAATTAGCAAGTTTTTCACAAAGGCAAAATTGTACTCAAAATACTGAGATTCTACAAATGCTTTCAAGTTTTGAAAAGCATTTAATACAATTTATGACACTTTTGCACATAAGAGGAAAGAAGGGCAAAAAAGTACCAATATTACTCACTGATGACATGAAACAAGCAATTGAGTTACTCATAGGAACAAGAGACAAAATAGGAGTATCACCAACAAATAAATACATTTTTGCAAGTACTCAATATGGAGGATTGTGTACGAGGAAGTGACGTACTTCATAAATATGCACGAGACTCTGGTGCAAAGTATCCACAATATATAACATCTACAAAGCTTCGTAAACACATTGCAACAATGGCACAGATTCTTAATCTTAAAAAGTGTGAAATGCAAAACATTGCCTCTTTTTTGGGACATGATCTCGATGTGCATAAAGAATTCTACAGACTTCCCGATTCAGCTCTAACAGTAGCCAAAACAAACAAATTATTTTTGGCTGCAGATAAGGGGACCTTACAAAAGTATTATGGAAAATCACTTAATGATATTGAAGACCTCTCTGTTGAGGAAGACACTGATGGTGAAGAAGTGGACAAAGAATCCATGATTGAAGCAGTTCCCAGAACAAGTTTTGACAATGAAGAAGATAATTCTGGTGAATTATCTAACAAAATAACTCAGGTTAGGAAGGCTAGGAAATTAAATGCACAAAGTAGCATGCAGTGGTCTGATCTGGAGAAGGAAACAGTGAAACGATTTTTCTCTAAATTTTTGTTGTTGAAAAAAGTTCCAGGGAAAACTGATGGTTTGGATTGCATTAAGGTGTCAGGTGATATACTAAAGGAACGATCTTGGAAACAGGTCAAAGATTTTGTCTATAATATTGTGAAAAAGAACTGACATTCTTAAGTTACCTTTCCATCCTTCATAAAATCACCATTTACAAAGGCTGTATATGAGTGAGTGTATTGATTCACATGAACCATCTACATTAGGTTATTATTTCGCATAACTGATTTTAGGTATCAATATTTGTGAAAAAACAAAGATTGAATCTTATGGGTTCAAAGTGTATTGTTATTACATTTTAATGCTCTCGTCTCCATAATTCAACCTGAATTGTGTTAAAAACTTTCATTCTTGAGTGAATTTACACAAAATCAACATTTTCAATTTGTTTTTTTACCATTTTTGTGCTTTAATGCTATTTTACCTATAATTTCATATGTTAATCACTTTATATCCATGCTGAAGGTTCAAGGTTTCACACAGAAAGTAACTTATTTCAAACTACCAATGTTTGCTCAATAATGTTAAAAGTACAATTTTTATAATACGAAATTTAAATGGCCTAAATACTTTACCTTTGTACTTTGAATGTTCCATTTTTTCTTAATTTTATATATTTGATCCACTGTGAAATTTAGTAATACAGATTTTAACTTTTCTGACACTGTACTAACATATATGTGTTCCCATATTGTTCTTCCACTTTTGCATGCATCTATCTTATTGTACACATATATGATGTACCGGAAAGTACTGATTTCTTTAAGATTTCACCAAAAATATCCGTATTTTCTAATTGTATTTTGGCGCAATCGCAACACTACTGATATTTATTATTTCAGATGAAAATTAGAAATGGAACAGAATTTGTATGTTCGAAAGCAGTAGGAGCGATTTTCATGCAAATAACCTGCATTGTCATAACATTCAAAATAATAATTAGTACACTTTTTATTCATATCCAAAAATCATATCAGATATATAAATACAGGATCCCTGAGAATGAAAGGTCATTTTTGTGATTTAGAATGAAATATCGTTACACAGTGTACATTGTTTTATTAGGTTCGGCAACACAAACAGTTTCTATAGTAAGTAAGAACTGAAACTAATTTTGCATTAACTGAAACACATGCTGGACTTTTCGCAATGAGCTTTCAATATGCACACCACACAAAACACAACAGATCGTAACAAAACTCACTAGTTAGTCTGATGTCCTTGGTCTACCTGATGATTTTATTTTCTCCACACTATCAATCTTCCATAACTGTGCGAACCATCAATCGATACTGTTCTTGTGCAGTGAACGCATTTGAAATTTGTGTCTAAATTACCTCTGCACTAGCTACAGATTACAAGCATTTTTCTCTTGCATGATGTTCATTGCTTTACAACCCACTAATTTATACTGCAAGTTCTTCCCTGATAGTGCACAAAGCAAATTGCAGTTCTTGCAGTTTTGATTCCTCATTCTCCAAATTTCAGCAAGGTGAATATCACGATTTTGTGTTATGTTATTGTGTTAGCTGAGTTCAGGTGTTTCAGTGTATGAAGAAGACATTCAGTGAATGTGCAATTAAAATTTACTCTCTGTATTGAGATCTTTAAAGGACTGAGTTTGTAAATAATTTTATCTAGCAAAGTATGAAACTATTATTTACATTATCACAATTTTCATGTTTTCATCTTCTGATCATGTTGCTTTTTTTTTTTAATAAAACTTGTAAAATTATTACCAACTTACTGGAATAAAAAATGTTTCTTAATGTAGAATTTGATTTGAAGTTACAGGTAATCCATTTAATAATATTTAGCATACATGAGGTAAATTAATAATAATATTTGTTGGAATGTGCGTGTATTGTATATGCACATTACTAAGAATTGACTGGTTCGTAATTAAATGAACATTTCTCGTACCATTAGGTTAACCGAGACACTTGAGATCATGATTGAAGGAATTGTACAAATAAGTGTACATGGCTATCATTAAAAGTTTTCCAGCATTTTGTCTCTGTTAACTGACGAAAACATTGGTAAAATCTCATGTAGATGGCTTCAAACCGATTTTGTCTTCCAACTTCCCAAATGTAAGTTCAAGTGAGATCTTAACCTATAAGACTAAAGGATGAGCAAGAAGAAATTTGAACCAAGGAAGAGCTCATAAATTTCTCAATGCTCAAATGTGTGATGAATTTTTTGACAAATATACAACAAACTCAAATTGACCGATTTTTCATCATATTAATGACAATCGACATATGTTCTTTATGGTTTGGGAGACTTGATCATCATTGTAGATTATGTTTCCTTCAAACATAAGTATCACTGACAACAATTGGAATATTACGTAAACTACTTTTGTTTTTTCAACAAATCCTGTACCATTAAAATTGAATGTTTAGTCGTTGAACAGCTAAAAAATTCTGAAAACTTCAGCTTGAGTACAGATGGGTAGCATTTTGTCTCTTTCATCATGCTATGCACTCTCCTTTACCTAAATTATCTAGTGTTAGCAGTGATGCATATGTAAAAGTAAACAACATTCTACTTGTAACTTACTTAATTTCTTCTAGTATTTCAGTTGTAATAGACTAGTACTCTGAACTAGTGTTAGGTGAATACAAGGGAACAATTTGGATCAAATGATTCGCGGGGTACTGTTGCACCTTCCAAAAATTTAGAATTATACAGTAGACCCCTGTTCCTGCGTCACGGCTGGCATATCTAATGCACATTTATCTATATTGTATATGTTTATCTCTGAAGAAAAAAAATTTTAGCACCAGAATCTTGTGGTTTCCTTGCCACATTGATGTAAATGCTTTTTTCACTTATGGCAAAACCCTAACGCAAATAACTCAAGAATGCTGCTATCATAATATGACATACATATTCCCCACTTAGCTGTTTGACTTAGCTCACACAGAGTTCAAAATCCACCTGTTAATGTAGTGTAAGCACATTGGATATACTCATGGGCATCCGGAAGGGGGACAAGGGGGGGGCCTTTTGTCTCCCCTCTGGAAAATGAAATTCGACCAAAAATTTTGTATCTCACACACATAATTGTATTCTAGCCACAATAATATATGTTAATTATTGCATGAACACCATAAATTCAAAATTAAGCAATGTTTTTTTAGGGGACAACACTATTTTTGGGGAAAATGTGCCTTGTTTGCCCCCCCTTGGAAAAAAATACCTTCCTTGCCCCTCCCTGGAAAAAATCCTGCGGACGTCCAAGGATATACTTATTAAATAACAAAAAGTTCCCCAATTAAAATGTTTGTCACACAGTTCCCCACATAAGAAGAAGTTCCCCGGTTAATGGATTCTCACCACATTGAATACACATATGAAAATCACACAAATTCCCCAGTTGGACTTCAAAAGTTCCCCACTTTAAATGTTTACAAAGACACAGTTCCCCGTTTGACAGAAAGTTCCCCTCTTGGTGGAAATGAACCTCATTAATTACACTCATCATCATAGTTCCCCATTGGATAGGTTTTAAGCTTGTAAGTTCTCCAGTACACTGGTTTAAAAACAGTTCTTGATTTCTCGTGAAAATGACATTTTTCATTCATATTTTAAAATTTGAAGTATCAATTCGACCTCAAGAATGTCAAATATCATAGTAAGATATCAATATTTGATGGTCCCCACAACGAGGTTTTCCAATAGCTTCCCCACATTGACCTCCCTGCAAACCGTGATGTGTTTGTGTGTGTCTTGTGTAGTAGTTGTGCTGTCTAATGTGTTTGTGTTTGTCTTGTGTAGTAGTTCCTCCATTCATATTGGGGGTTAGGCGTAGAGCTGACAACTCTGCACTGTAAAAAGACATGTCAAGAAACAGCAATATAAGGCCATGGATGCTCCCAAGGTAAAATATTCCAGAGGTAAAATAGTCCCCCATTCGGATCTCCAGGCGGGGACTACTTTGGGAGGTCCCTGGACTAAGGATAAGATCTACATTAGGAATAGGGATATTAAATTAGGCACCTGGAATGTTCTGAGCCTTTACCAGCCTGGGGCATTTCAGTGTACAGTTAACGAGATAGTTAAGTATAAATTAGATGTAGTAGCTGTCCAGGAAGTTAGGTGGCCAGGAGAAGAGAATTGTAAAACTAAAAATTATACTTTTTTCTATGGTGGTACTGAAAATCATAATTTTGGAACAGGCTTTTTCATAAATAATATAATTATCTCGGCTCTTAAAACAGTAGAATTTATTAATGATAGGATATCATATGCAGTTTTACAGGGTAGGTGGTGTAAAATTATTTTAATAAACATACATGCACCAATGGAAGATAAAGATGATAATACTAAAGATGATTTTTATACAGAGTTAGAACAGGTCTTTGATAAATTTTCTCAGTATGATATGAAAATTCTGTTAGGTGACTGTAATGCACAGATTGGCAAAGAAGAGACATTTAAACCCACGATTGGTAAAGAAAGTCTTCATGAATTAAGTAATGATAATGGTATAAGATTGATTACTTTTGCAACCTCAAAGAATTTAATTGTGAAAAGTACAACTTTTAAACATAAAGATATCCATAAATATACCTGGTCTTCTCCAGATGGTAAAAGTCATAATCAGATAGATCATATTCTCATTGATAAGATAAGGCATACTAGTATAATTGACGTTCATTCGCATAGAGGTGCTGACTGTGCCAGTGACCACTATTTAGTAATTGCTAAATTAAGAGAAAGACTCTCAGTGATAAATCATAAGCAACCATATCTAAAAGTTATACAATTTGATAGGGGAAAGTTTTCTGATGAAAGAATTAAGAAAGATTACCAAATTAAACTGTCAAATAGATTTCATGTTTTGCAGGATTTAAATGATGATGAAAATATAAATGAGACAGACGTAAATAAGAATTGGGAGCACATACGTAATGCAATAGAATCAGCAGCTAAAGAAAGTATAGGATACCATAAACCAAGAAAAAGTAAGCCATGGTTTGATATTGAATGTCATAATCTAATAGAAATAAGAAATCAGGCTAGACTTAGGTGGTTAAATAATTCTGATGATACAAATCTAAACAATTATAATAGAATAAAGCGAGAAGTTAACCGCACGTTTAGAAGTAAAAAGAGAGATTACTTGAAAAGCAAAATTAACGAAATTGAAACAAACAGCAAAAATAAAAATATCAGAGATTTATATAAAGGTGTAAATGAATTTAGAAAGGGGTAGCAACCTAAAGTAAACTTGATAAAAGATAAAGACTGTGATTTTTCTAGCTAAGTAGATGGAAGAACTACTTTAATGACCTTTTAAATGTCAATGTAGGATATAAACCAGAAGTAAATGAAGTACACACAGCAGAACCTTTAGTTCCAGAACTTAACTTGACTGAAGTTAAAGATGCTATTAAAAGGCTAAAGAATAACAAAGCACCTGGTATTGATTTAATACCAGCTGAGTTAATTAAATATGGTGGAAATTCATTTATATGTCAAATTCATAAATTAATTTATTTAATATGGAATAAAGAAGAAATCCCTCAACAGTGGAAAGAATCCATAATTGTTCCTGTGTTTAAAAAAGGTGATAAAATGAACTGCAATAATTATTGTGGAATTTCTCTACTCTCAACAACATACAAAATATTGTCTAACATTCTTTTAACAAGCCTAACCACATATGCTAATGAAATTATAGGTGATTATCAATGTGGATTTAAACGTAACAGATCAAATTTTTCACATCAGACAGACACTTGAAAAAAAGTGGGAATATAATCAAAATGTCCATCAGCTATTCATTGATTTCAAAAAAAGCATATGATTCGGTCAAAAGAGATCAATTATATAATTTATTAGTACAGTTTGGAATACCTAAGAAGCTTGTTAGTATGATAAAAGTATGCACCAGTGAAACAGAAAGTAAATTTCGTGTGGGTATTAATGTGTCTGACAAATTTACAATTCATGATGGGTTAAAACAATGAGATGCATTATCTCCATTGTTCTTTAATTTTGCCTTAGAATATGCTGTTAGGAAGGTAAAAGAAACTAAAGAAGGACTAACATTAAATGGTATGTACACTAAGATGATCTTTACGGGCAAAACCTTTGTTTCAAATTCAACAATTGAAAGGTTTCTCTTTTGAGTGAATATTCATATGTACACTAAGATCTCTTTTACGGACAAAATTTTTATTGCAAATTGAACAATTGAAAGGCTTCTCTCCAGTGTGAACCCTCACATGCTCAGTAAGATGAGACTTATATGCAAAATCTTTCTTGCAAATTGAACAATTGAAAGACTTCTCTCCAGTGTGAAGCCTCACATGCATATTAAGGTAAACTTTACGGGCAAAATCTTTGTTGCAAATTGAACAATTGAAAGGCTTCTCTCCAGTGTGAAGCCTCACATGCGCATTAAGATTAACTTTACGGGCAAAACCTTTGTTGCAACTTGAACATTTGAAAGGCTTCTCTTTAGTGTGAACAGCCATATGTACACGAAGTTCTCCTTTACGGAGAAAATTTTTATTGCAAATTGAACAATTGAAATGCTTCTCTCCACTGTGACCCCTCTTATGCTTATTAAGATAAACTTTACAGGCAAAACCTTTGTTGCAAATTGAACAATTGAAAGGTTTCTCTTTCAAGTGAACATTCATATGTGCACTAAGATGGCTTTTAAGGACAAAGTTTTTATTGCAAATTGAACAATTGAAAGGCCTCTCTCCAGTGTGACCCCTCAAATGCTCCCTAAGATTAATCTTAGAGACAAAACCTTTGTTGCAAATTGAACAATTGAAACGCTTCTCTCCAGTGTGAACACTCACATGCTTAGTAAGATGATACTTATATGCAAAATCTTTGTTGCAAATTGAACAATTGAAAGGCTTCTCTCCAGTGTGAAGCCTCACATGCATATTAAGATAAACTTTACGGGCAAAATCTTTGTTGCAAATTGAACAATTGAAAGGCTTCTCTCCAGTGTGAAGCCTCACATGTGCATTAAGATTAACTTTACGGGCAAAACCTTTGTTGCAAATTGAACAATTGAAAGGTTTCTCTTTTGAGTGAACATTCATATGTACACGAAGATATTTCTTACGGAGAAAATTTTTATTGCAAATTGAACAATTGAAAGGCTTCTCTCCAGTGTGACCTCCCACATGCTCCCTAAGATTAACCTTAGAGGCAAAACCTTTGTTGCAAATTGAACAATTCAAAGGTTTCTCTTTCAAGTGAACATTCATATGTAAACTAAGATGGCTTTTAAGGACAAAATTTTTATTGCAAATTGAACAATTGAAAGGCTTCTCTCGAGTGTGACCCCTCAAATGCTCCCTAAGATTAACCTTAGAGACAAAACCTTTGTTGCAAATTGAACAATTGAAAGGCTTCTCTCCAGTGTGAACCCTCACATGCTCAGTAAGATGATACTTATATGCAAAATCTTTGTTGCAAATTGAACAATTGTAAGGCTTCTCTCCAGTGTGAAGCCTCATATGCACATTAAGATATCCTTTACAGGCAAAATCTTTGTTGCAAATTGAACAATTGAAAGGCTTCTCTCCAGTGTGAAGCCTCACATGTTCATTAAGATTAACTTTACGGGCAAAACCTTTGTTGCAAATTGAACAATTGAAAGGTTTCTCTTTTGAGTGAACATTCATATGTACACGAAGACATTTCTTACGCACAAAATTTTTATTGCAAATTGAACAACTGAATAGCTTATCTTCAGTGTGACATCTCACATGCTCATTAAAATTACCTTTACGGGCAAAATCCTTGTTGCAAATTGAACAATTGAAAGGCTTCTCTTTAGTGTGGACTCTCAAATGTTCATTAAGACGATCTTCACGGGAAAAATATTTATTGCAAATTGAACAATTAAAAGGATTCTCTTTTGAGTGAACTTCCATATGTCTCCGAAGTTCTCCTTTACGGGCAAAATATTTATTGCAAATTGAACAATTGAAAGGCTTTTCTCCAGTGTGACCCCTCAAATGCATACTAAGATAAACTTTAAGGGTAAAATTTTTGTTGCAAATTGAACAATTGAAAGGCTTCTCTCCAGTGTGACCCCTCACATGCACAGTAAGATTAACTTTAGAGGCAAAACCTTTGTTGCAAATTGAACAATTGAAAGGCTTCTCTTTAGTGTGAACAGTCATATGTACACTAAGTCCTCCTCTACGGGCAAATTTTTTATTGCAAATTGAACAATTAAAAGGCTTCTCTTTAGTGTGGACTCTCACATGCTCATTAAGATGACCTTCACAGGAAAAATATTTATTGCAAATTGAACAATTAAAAGGATTCTCTTTTGAGTGAACTTTCATATGTTTCCGAATATCTCCTTTACGGGCAAAATATTTATCGCAAATTGAACAATTGAAAGGCTTCTCTTTTGTGTGAATTCTCACATGCTCATTAAGATAAATTTCATGGGCAAAATCCTTGTTGCAAATTGAACAACTAAAATGTCTCTCTTGTGTGGGAACACTCATAAATGAATTACGCTCAGCTTCTTGGTCAAAAGTTTTCTTCGAAACTGGACAATTAAAAAGCATCTGGGGTTCATGGGGTATCAAATCTCCTTTGTCAGGGAAAGTGTTTTTGGAAATGGGTGCTATACATTCCTTTCTCCTGTTATTAGGCTTAGAGCCATCAACATGTGCCTTGCTTGCAAGGGTTTTTGTTGCAGGTTCAGCCTCGAATTTTTCTTCTCTACTGATACATTCTGTAATTTCTTTTGACTGCTCTTGTTCTCTCAAGTTTCCTGCGGACACTGGCAAATGTAGAACTGACCTTGGGACATCTTGTGCCTGTTCTTCCACACAGTTCTCGATCAGGTAGCTGAAAAAAATATGATAGAAATGTAGTTTCACACTCTAAGTAAATAATGAGAATGACTTACATGTACAAATGAATGAAAAGAAAGGGGAGAAGAATACACTGTTGACTGGGATGTACTCATGAAAATGTTCATACATGTATATTATTATGTAGAATGTAGAATTCTTAAATGTTGAAGTAATTAATATTAGGGTGGCACATATATCAAATTAACGTAGTGGGAGCATCAAATGTAAAAAAAAAGGGAGAATTGTAAAATTTATTGTGACAAAAGGATAACAGACTAAAGCGAGTCATTTGTTAATTAATGGTAAATCTTCGGTTTGATGCCCAAGTGGATTTTACAATGCGTACAAGTGAATGGATTTAATTGTGATTGTAATTCATGTTGCTGTTAACATTTAAATTTGTAATACATATTCCTGATACGTCAAATGACGGGTGGTAGATCGAAAGCAAGATTTGTTAAAGTTACAATTGGAGAGATTTTCTAATGCAATTAAACTGGGTTTGTTCATGATGAAATGTTTCTTGTGTTGTTGATAATTGAGATATTGATCGTTTCTTGTTCGAGATTGAATCTAATAAATTTTTGACTCAAGTCTAAAATCTGCATACTGTTCTATACATTTTGTTCACGAACCTTCCACATAAGAGAGTGAAGCTGCGAAGTTGCTATTGGTAAGAAAGGAAGTTATGAACTTCATTGAGTAGTATTGACCCTGCGGATTTTTGTGAATAGTTAGTGTGTATTTTTTTGGTATTGCAGGATACTTTAAAGGATTGCCAAACCTGAGTGATATTTTCCACGATATTTTGTGAATGCCGTTGCCTCTAAATTTATTTTGATTGATTTAAAGGTGAGGCTTGAACGGAGGGTTATATTTTTCCTTGTTCTTTGGACACAGTCCTATCATTGGTTCTCCTTTGAGACTGAGGTGGCGGTGTAAACACTGGCCAATAACCTCAACAATTTGCGACTTGTAACTGTTGGTTGATGCTTAATTTAAAGCGCGTACATTAATTGATCCCGGACCTGTTTCTTCACGCTTCCCATAAGGTTTTATTGCCCCTTTTTCTAGTACGCGACCAACACGTTACAAAGTTCCTGGTACCAGAGCAGGTTTTATTAATTTATATACAAGAAATATCACAATTTTTTTTCCCTTCCTCACACTACTATTTTTTTTTGGTAGTATTGGTGATACCAACATTCCGATTTATAACTTTTTCTTGTGCAATAAATTCCCTTGTGGCCATACATTGTTGGTGCTTAACAATTTTTTTTGTTAACTTTGGAGCCCCCCCGTTTTTTAGAGACATTCCCATGCAATTTTTTTTTGTACAGATTAATACATAAGAACTTTTGTTTATTGATTCAAATTATTTTACAGTATATCTTGATGTTGCATTATTGCAATTGCCTTGTATTTTGGATATCGTTGGTCTTTTTTTTGTTTTGGCTATTTTTTTTGCACATTTTGGATATCCTCATCGAGGAACAAACATAATGTCGCTTCCCTTTCAAGCCCATTTGCCACGGGTTGGGTCGACCTCTTTTCCCTTCCCACCCGTTAATATACAACCTTCACCCTTTTTACAGA